>NC_080162.1:210469865-210614865 GCF_950295315.1 Erinaceus europaeus | reverse complement strand
CAAGATTCTTTAAAATATTTTTCTGGTAACTATACTTTTGGGAATCAGTTCTAATAAAATAATGCAAAATAGAAAGACCTTATATGCAAACATTTCTCAATGTAGGGACATTCAAAAACAAGAGAATCTTGTGTAAGATTTGTGTAAATAAAAAATGAAATATCTAGAAAATGCTTGGTTATATAATGTTAAATTCAAAGTTACTTAAAGTATTTTATACATATTCTGATCACCATTTCCACGTGAGGAAACCATCTAAGAGTAGGAAAGGACACAGAATGTGAGAATAAGCAATCCAGTTAATTAGACTGCACTGCACGCAGAAGCAGCCTGCCAGGGTCCCCTGGCACTGACTTGCTGTCTGTTGCATAGAATAGGACATCTCATGTGTAACAGGTAAATGGTCTGACTAGATTCCAACTCCAGCAAGACAAAGTTGCCTATGGAAGTATATGGAAGTTTGGATGGGAAGAGGTCTTGTTACGCTGACACAGTCAAGTACTGATGGTGTTCATAACCGCTATGAAGGGATTGGAAAGGAAAATGAATACAAGAAAGGCCATGGAGGTATAAAAATCTACAGCTTCTCAGTTTATTTCAAAAAAAATGGCAGAGCTGGGTAAATAAGGGCTTGGCGTGGCCCTGAGGATTCTAGTTGCAGTAACTGAAACAAGGTTGGTAACCTTGAAGGCAGGAGGCTATCTGGAAGAGCTGGTCTTCAGGTGGGAGGGGTGACTGTTGTCAGGTATTTTGAACTCAAAGAGCTAGATTTTGGCTTAGATCTCTAAGGAATGGTTAGAAATGTGAAACTCTTTTATGTAAGAGGGGTGCTTAAAGGGAAAAACAAGCTTCTCAGGTGCTCTCAGATGATAGCTGGAAATGTGAGAATAGATCACCCATGCAAAACATTTGGCCCCTCCTGGCTTAGGGAGGATCAAGGGGTGGACAACACAAAGGCACCCAGAGAAGAAACGCTTGTCCTTTTAGTACCCTTTCTTATTCTTGGCTGTACAGATTTTTGGTTTCTAAATTGATAATTATTCACATTTTTCATGTTCAGAATTTATGAACTGAATTCCATGATCTAATTAAAATGAGGGAAGGTAGAATTAGCCATTGTTTTTTATTTTCTGTGTTTCAACTCCTAGTCTTGAGTAAGAGTTTGCTTCACTGCTTCTTCTGCCCCTCCCAGAGATAGATATTTAAAGCAGTAATATCCCCCCAAGCAAATCGCACAGTTTTAAAAAATCCTCCTGGTGCATAAGAGATTGCAGGGCAAAGAGAGTTTAGCTCATTGGGGCCACCCCCCAGTTCCTCCAGTGGGGTCTAGACTGACTCCTGCATGGAAGAATCACAAGAGAACCATAAAGTTTTGTTGTTGAGCCAGATGTTGTTGTGCGTGGGCCGCGGAGAAGAGAGAGGGGGTCCGGAGCGAAGAGGGAGCACAAATCTTTATTTGCGCTGACACCTCAGAGTTGGGTGCTAGAGAAGCAGGTTGGGCCACGTGGAGGTAGCGAAAATGGCCGCCTCATGCAGTAACCTTTCCTGCATCTGAACACCGGAGTGAAGCCCTGGCAAGAGAGAGAGGTGCAGAAGAAGAAAGGCTTTTATAGGAGCAGCTTTCACGAGAATGGGAAGGGGGAGGAGTAACCATAGCACTCCAGGATAGGATGATAACTCTCGTGAGAATGGGAGGTGGGAGGAGTAACCAAAGCACTCCGGATATCGCTGGGATATAGACAATGCCCTGAGGGCATAACATGGCTGAACAGGCACTCCGAGAATGTCCCAACTCTCGCGGGAACTAGCAGTAGCCTGAGGGGACAACATGGCAGATGTGATTGCATCTCTACAATTTCCCAGCATCTCCCCCTTTCCTTTTATCTAATGCCCAGGGCAACAGTGTGTAAAGTCTATTAACTACTCAGGGTCAGTCTATGAAAAACCAGCAACGTGAAGGGAAGGAAGCTGCTGTAAAATTGTCTAAAGTGTCCAAAGGGTATACCAGCAAGTCCGATAAAAGTCTCAGTCCAAAGTAGGCGACTAGGGGGAGAAATGGCAGGGGATGAAATGCTGCATGAGGAAGGTCAGCCTCTGGAATTCTGCTTTTCTGTAGAGAGTGAGCTGGAACCCCCAAAACGTGACAGGTCAAAGCAGAAGCAGGAAAGGCAGACAGGCAGTAAAAAAGTTCTGTCCTTGGAATCTGTGAATCAGGTTCTTCAGATCGCGTCAGGTGACATCTAGGGTTTCGGGGGGTTTGCCACTGTAGTCGTGCCAACTAGTGGGTGATGTCAGGGTGTGCAGGGGTGCAGATGTTTTCTCTGGGATTCCTGTGCAAGAAACACAGTCTGCTTCTCGTGGTTAGCAGGGCATCTGATTTGAATGCTTTATAGAAAAAGAGGTTTGGTGCCTTGACCAACTGAGTATTGGGGGGTGTATCTTTCCTATTCATTTATGATTACATTTTATATTATTTATCATGGTAGTCAGCCGTTATCTGGAAGGTCCTGGGTGATTCATGGGGAAAAAGAACTTATCTTTTAACAAATACTCTAAGGTGTAGAGAAGCGGGAACTATTTTATCCCTTTTTTTTTTGTTGTTATCTTGCCTTTTGTTGCCCTAGTTGTTTTATTGTATGTAATTATATTGTTGTTATTACTGATATTGTGGTCGTTGGATAGAACAGAGAGAAATGGAGAGAGGAGGGGAAGACGGGGAGAGAAAGACACCTGTAGACCTGCTTCACCGCCCGTGAAGTGATTCCCCTGCAGGTGAGGAGCCGGGGGCTCAAACTGGGACCCTCAAGCCAGTTCTTGCACTTAGCGCCACCTGCACTAAACCCGCTGCACCACCGCCAGATTCCCAGGAACTATCTTTTAACATAAACTCTATGGCCATGCCAATAGCAACCTTGAGGGCACATGGGGCTCCCCACATGTCCCCCTGCCTTATGTCATGTTTTGATGTTTGGTGGACTTTGTTTTGTGGCAGGGTGGACTGTGCCTGTCTTAGGTTGGGAATCAGCCTTCCGTCTTACCCGTCACTGGAACACCTGGTCATTTTTGCCCAGTAGTACCAGGTGCCCTGTCTTAGGTTGACTGGATAGCACTAGTTTCCTCTTACCCGTCATTGGCTAGCCAGCCCTCTACATGGTGGACATTCTGATGGAGGGGGGCAAATCCTCCACAGCAGCTCAATATTCTGCCATGTCCACCCTATGATAGTGAGTTTGTATAGGTTGCATCTTTATGGCATCAATCTGTTGCTGCAAAAAGGCCATGAGCTTGTTAAGAATTATAGGACCGTGGTCTGGGAGGTGTCGGAGTGGATAAGGCGTTAGACTCTCAAGTGTGAGATCCCAAGTTCGATCCCTGGCTGCATGTGTACCAGAAAGATATCTGGTTCTTTCTTTCTCCTCCTCTCTTTCTCATTATTAAATTAATTAGAATGTTTAAAAAAAATTATAGGACCTATTGTGAGCAGAAGAAGTAAAACAAACTAGGGTCCTACAACTAAGGGTAGACAGGTAAGGAAGGGGGAATGTATCTATTGGTATGAAGAGGTAGGATCATATCTTAAGTCTAAGGGAAGCAGTCAGTGTATGTGATGTCTAGGGGAATAGCCATTTGTCTTTGGGGGTAGTAAAGAATGTCTGTGGCATGGGTGATATTATAAAGGGAAACATCTTTAAATTGTTGGCTGACAAAGGCATGGCTTATGGTGGCAAGACAAGATACCCCAGTTAAGTTTACAAGAATATGTGAATATTGTTAATTCACATAGGTTGGATATGGAGGAACTTTTTACAGTTTAATACCTTACCATATGAACAGATGATTTCTCATATGAAGGCTTGATAGCTGTAATCACTTACTTGTGAAAAAAAATAAAACTTGTAACAAGTTAGAGGTTTACTATAATTGACTTTGGACTATAAGCAGACTCAGGTTACTTAGAGAGTTAACGCATATTAGTGACAATGGTTTTAACATTTAGAGTACTCTGAGCAGATGGGTCATACAAAAATTTTTGGTCATTCAACACACTCACTCACAAAACACAACTGGCCATTCATAACATAAGACATTCAGGGAAGGGGTAGGAGAAAGGGCTCTGTGAGCCAACTTTTGTAGGTTCTGCCATGTCATATTATGGATCCTGGGATGTATCCTGCATCTAGTCCTCTTGTATTTCTTGGTCTTCAGGGATAACAGTGCCATCATTAGGGTATTGTCGGACATGGCGGGCAGGAACCCAGACAGGTTTAGAGTAATTATGAGGGAAAATGCATGCAAAACCTCTTCCCATGGTCAATAGAGGGTCAGGCCCTTTCTAAATTTTATCGAGTGGGTCTCTCCATTTGACCTTAATAGATGGGAGAGTAGATGGTGTTTGCCAGTGAAGAATAATAGGAGGTAAGTCCGAGTTATTGTAAATATTAAAGAGATTTAACATAGTTAAGGCTTTTGCTAGCTGGATGTTGGGGGGGTACATTCCACCTTTATCTTTATTTAATTGAGCCTTAAGGTTTTGATGAACCCTCTCGACAATGCCTTGTCCCTGTGGATTATAGGGAATGCCTGTGGTATGAATAATGTTCCAGAGGGAACAAAAATCTTTAAATTGTTTGCTGGTAAATGCTGGTCCATGGTCAGTTTTCACTTGAAGAGGTAAGCCCATGACAACAAAACAGGAGAGCATATGGCTTATAAGCTTTTTAGAGCTTTCTCCTGTCTGAGCTGTTGCCCACATAAATTTAGAAAAGGTATCAATTGAGACAAACACATATTTTTGTTTGCCAAAGTTTGGTATTTGGGTGACATTAATTTGCCAAATAGCATTAGCTTTTAAGCCTCGGGGGTTAACCCCAAGA
The DNA here is from genome assembly GCF_950295315.1 of Erinaceus europaeus. NCBI lineage: Eukaryota > Metazoa > Chordata > Mammalia > Eulipotyphla > Erinaceidae > Erinaceus > Erinaceus europaeus. The sequence continues at coordinate 210,609,991 of NC_080162.1, read as the reverse complement.
GTCTGAATAGCAGGTGTTTTTATGAGACTTGCACAGGAAGAGCATGTAGCTAGGATATGTTTTAATTGTGGTAACGGAACATCAGGAAATCGAGCTCGAAGGCCTTTAAGATTAACATGGGTTAGGGAATGAAAGTCAGCAGGATCAGAGACAGAGACTAGGAGAGCTCCTGTGGAGGCAAGGCGGTCAGCTGCAGCATTCCCTTTGGACAGGGCACCAGGAAGAGGGCTGTGGGAACGAAGGTGCTGAATATATAGTGGTTGGGTTTGAGAACAGAGCATAGAGGCGATTTGAATCGAGAGGGGAAAGTGAGTTGTCATCAATTTTCACATAAGAATGAGCAAGCCATGGGAGTAAGTTAACAGTATACACACTGTCAGAAAAAAGGTTGAAGGATTCTGGTACATCTTTTAATGCAAGGAAAACAGCATAAAGTTCTTTGTACTGAGGGGAATTATCAGGAAGCTCAGTAAAGAGAGGTTTAGGAGATTGTTTGTCTGGGTAATATATAAGGGCAGCAGCTCCCTTTTTTCCACCATCAGTGAAGACTGTAGGAGCAGAAGGAATGAGATCTCGAGAGAAAAGTTTAGGTGCTAGTAGAGGCAAAAGAGGTAAAGAACCTATCAATTTATTAGAAGGAAAATGGTTATCTATTTGTCCTGGAAACCCCATGAAGCTTATAGGAAAGCAGGAATGATGGAGTATGAGCCACTCTGTATCTGTGAGAGAAAAGGGCAGAATGATTAAATCTGGTTCTTTCCCTAAGACCTGCACAGACCTATTTCTCCCTTGGCGAACCATGAATGCTAACGCGTCTATCTCAGTGAGGAGTCTTGGAGTTCCTCCTACTGGCATGTGAATCTACTCAAGAACCCCATGGTCTTGCCACAATGCCCCTACTACTGTGGGAGTGGAGTTGAATATTAGAAGGTTTACCGGAGAGGAGAGAGAGAATCTAACAAGGTGCATGTCCTGGAGGGCCTTGTTAACCCTTTCCAGTGCCGAGGAGGCCTCGGGAGTTAACTTACGTTTTGAGGAGGGTTGTTTGTTTCCTTTGAACAGGTCAAACAGTGGTTGGAGGCAGCTTGTAGGCAGATAGAGATACTGCCTAAACCAATTTAAATTTCCTAGAAAACTTTGTAAAGAAGCAAGAGTAAGGTTAGAAGGAAAGGTGACATTAAGTTTTAAGGGACGAATTTGCGTTAAAGAAATCTCTGAACCTAAGAAAGATATTGGAGGGATTAGCTGTATTTTCTCAGGGGCTACATTAAGGCCGTTTTTCTTTAATGCAGGAATGAGAAAATCACGTAAGGCATAGAGATCTGTATCTGATTTTCTGATTTTAAAATATCATCTGTATAATGAAAAACATTAAGGCCCTTATTAATATATGGGACAAAGGCAGATTTAACAGCCTCTTGACAAATTGTAGGACTATTGGCCATACCCTGGGGTAGCACCACCCATTCAAATCTGTCAGCAGGGCTGGCGTTATTAATAATAGGAACAGAGAAGGCAAAAACGTTTACAATCTTGCAGATGCAAGGAAATAGAGAAAAAACAATCTTGTATATCAATAGCTATGATTGGAATTCCTGTGGGAATTGCAGAATCAAGAGGTAAACCCCTTTGGGGGGAGCCCCAGACCTGCATGGTTTTATTAACTGCATGGAGATCTTGGAGGAGGCGCCATTTTCCCGAGCGCTTTTTAATCACAAAGACAGGAGTATTCCATGGGCTTCGAGTATGATGAATGTGTCCCAAGGACAACTGCTCTTGGATGAGCTCTTTTAAAATTTCTAGCTTATCCCTAGGTAAAGGCCACTGTTCCACCCAGACAGGCTCATTAGAAAGCCAGCTTAAGCGGGGTGTTTGGCTACGAACAGTGGCATTTAGTATTGGGGGTGCTGATTAGACTTGGTCTCGCAGGAACGAGTGTTACGCTCTGCAAAGGCATCTGTGGATATCCAAACATCAAGACATTCCAAAATATCCTTGCCCAATAGGTTGGTGCTAATATTAGCTACCAAAGGGCAGAAGTGTCCGGTAGAACCTTCTGGGTCTTCCCACATGAGCGAATCTCGTGTGCGAAATGATTGGGTCACCCCTCCTATACCATGTAAACTGGGTCCAGGGATGAGTTCCCAATCTTGGGGAACCTCTTCTTGCCTTAAAATCATCTTTGCTGCCCCCGTGTCAGTCAAAAATTTAAAAGGAATATTGTCAATCTTTACTGTCATAGAAGGGTGACCTCGTTCTAAAACAGGAGTGGTCCACAAAATCTCAGGCCCGGAATTTTTACCATTTAGGGGCGTGCCATCTTTATGAAATTTGGACCAACAATCTCTCTTCCAGTGAAACCCTTTACGACATCTTGGACAAACAGTACGTGGCCTCTGGCTCCCTGACTGAAAGAGGGGTTTCTCTGACTGGAGGCATGGTCGCTCTAACTGGAGGCGGGGTTTCCCTGACTGGAGGCGTGGTCGCAGCTTATCAGGACATTGGTTACACCAATGTCCTTGGTGACCGCATTGAAAGCAGGCCCTGTTTTGATTACGTGGGGTAACTGCATAAACCTGTGTCGTAGTGGATGCCCCATAATTGCCTGATGTAAGTTCCTGTGTCGCTAAAATCCAATTATCTGGGTGTAGGTATTTAAGATTAAGGCATGCCTGACGGAATTGTGGTATCATGCCTTCCCAGACAATAGAGCGCAGGAGTAGTGAGCGGACGTCAGGATTATAAACCTTTCTCTCTAAACTTGTCTTCACCCTTGAGATGAAGCTCGCTAATGATTCATCAGTGCCTTGGTGAAAAGAGTTAATGGGAGCTGGCGATTCTACATCGTGTGGGGTCACCCTTTCCCATGCTTGTGTTGCACAGATGCGTACCTGTTCGAAATAACCGGCTGGAAACCTGGCTTCTGCCTGCTGAGCTCCAGATTCATAAGCTCCTGCTCCAAACAAGGCATCAGAATCCCATTCTACCTGTTTGTTACTATTTTCCTGCGACTGTCTAGAGCACTCATTGCGGAAGCATGCCTTCCACTGTAGGTAAAGGGGGTCTGGGAGTGCAGCTTGAGCCAGATCTTTCCAATCTTGGGGCATGTTAATATGGTGGTAAAAACTCCTTAAAACGGACTTGGTCCATGGAGCGTGCAAACCGTCCTCCCTGACCGCTTGCCTGAGTGCTCCGATGCTTTAGAGGAGTATGGCTGCCACGTCTGAAGGTTTTGTTTAGAAGGGGCCACGTTTACCGGGAAAGTGTGGATTTGGTCTGATGGCACGGGAGAGGGAGCTACAGAAGTGGAAGGTGCCGTGGAAACTGCTGTAGTGGCCGCAGGGGAAACTGCACACATATCTACGGGGACGGAGCTCTTGGGGTGGACTGCACATGGTTTAAAGTCCTTAAATGCTGCCTTTAACTCCCGTACCTCAGTCTCTAGGTCTCTTAATGATGACGTGTTAGCAGGGGGTGGGGTCAGAGAAGCAGAAGCCTTAGGGGAAGCCAAAACTGGGGCGGTAGGAGGAGGGGCTAGAGAACCGGAAGCCTCAGGGGAAGCAGGGGGCGGGGCCAGAGAAGCAGAAGGAACTGAACACGTGTCTGCCACAGAAGGAACTGAACATGTGTCTTCAGGGACAGCGGGTGAAGGTGTCATGGAAGCCGCAGAAGGAACTGAGCATGTGTCTGCAGGGACAGAAGTTTGGGTGCTGACTGCAAATCGCTTAGGGCGTTTAGGTTGTAAGCACATATCGCTTAACTCTTGTATCTCAGGAGAAGCTGAACCCTGGGCGGCAGGGGGCAGGATCGGAGGAGGAGCTTCCGAACACGTGTTCGTGTCTGTGGGAACGGAAGTTCTGGGTCTATCTGCTGATCGCTGAGGGCATCTGAGTCTTAAGCACATGTGCTTTAACTCTCGTATCTCAGCCTCAAGGTCACTTATCCCCATGGCAGACCACATTGTACATATCTTGTAAGTGGCAACCACAGTTATAAAAATCCAAGGGGTAGCAAAAATTAAACCATCTGTGAGAGCGCGAATCTGTCCCAGGGCAGAAGGAGATAATAGCTGGGACACCTCCTCATAAAACGAAAAAATTCCCATGGTGGAGGGAAACGCGGGACCACAGAGGCGGGCGGATGCCACTTACCTGTGTCTGGGCGGCTTTTCTGGACCTCAGGCTGGGCGTGAGTGTGGGACACGTTGGGCGCCAGATGTTGTTAAGCCACATGTTGTTGTGCGTGGGCTGCGGAGAAGAGAGAGGAGGTCCGGAGCGAAGAGGGAACACAAATCTTTATTTGCACTGGCACCTCAGAGTTGGGTGCTAGAGAAGCAGGTTGGGCCACGTGGAGGTAGCGAAAATGGCCGCCTCACGCAGTAACCTTTCCTGTGTCTGAACACCGGAGTGAAGCGCTGGCAAGAGAGCGAGGTGCAGAAGAAGAAAGGCTTTTATAGGAGGAGCTTTTGCGAGAATGGGAAGGGGGAGGAGTAACCATAGCACTCCAGGATAGGATGATAACTCTCGTGAGAATGGGAGGTGGGAGGAGTAACCAAAGCACTCAGGATATCACTGGGATATAGACAATGCCCTAAGGGCATAACATGGCTGAACAGGCACTCTGAGAATGTCCCAACTCTTGCGGGAACTAGCAGTAGCCTGAGGGGACAACATGGCAGATGTGACTGCATCTGCACAATTTCCCAGCAAAGTTTCAAGAAAATGAGCATTTATTGGGAGAAAAAGTCCGAAAAGGTGAAGAAAATGCAAGCCCTGCAGGCATGTAGAGCCCTGCAAAGAGAGAGACTAGGCCCTGTCTCCTGGTCCCCCAGCTTTCTCAGCCCTTCTGGGAGGGCAGGACCCTCAGGGCTGATGAGCTTCAGCCTCTGTCTCCAGGGTCACATCTGCCTTCATCTGCATGCTGTGGCCTTTGCAGTCAGGGAGGGAGGGAGCTGGGGCAGGAAGTGCAGACACACTGGGCTTCAGGGCCAGACCTGGGCCTGCTCCTGGCTGCCTGCAGGGAAGGACCTGAGGCAGGAAGTGCAGACACACTGGGCTTCTGGGCCTTCTCCTGGCCTCTTGCAGGGCGGAAGGAGCTGGGGCAGGAAGTGCAGGCACACTTGGCTTCTGGGCCTGACCTGGGTCTGCTTCTGGCTGCCTGCAGGGAGGGAGGGAGCTGAGACAGGAAGTGCAGACACACTGGGCTTCTGGGCCTGACCTGGGCCTGCTCCTGGCTGCCTGCATGGAAGGAGGGAGCTGAGACAGGAAGTGCAGACACACTGGGCTTCTGGGCCTGACCTGGGCCTGCTCCTGGCTGCCTGCATGGAAGGAGGGAGCTGAGACAGGAAGTGCAGACACACTGGGCTTCTGGGCCTGACCTGGGCCTGCTCCTGGCTGCCTGCAGGGAGGGAGGGAGCTGGGACAGGAAGTGCAGACACACTGGGCTTCTGGGCCTGACCTGGGCCTGCTCCTGGCTGCCTGCAGGGAGGGAGGGAGCTTAGGCAGGAAGTGTAGACATACTGGGCTTCTGGGCCAGACCTGGGCTGCCTGCAGGGAGGGAGGGGCCAGGTTGTTGCTCTTCCTAGACTGTTCTCCAACAAGATGATGTGTACTATTAGACAACAGAGTTTTAGGAACTCAGCCCAAACTACAATTATTTCTTGTTTTAAAAGTGTACCTTAATCATAAAATATTTAGTCAGTCTCTCAGTGGTAGAGCACAGGAATTTCCTGCTGGAGTCCCAGAAGGCCCACATTGTGGCAGAGTGGTCCTGCCCTCTCTTTCTCATTCTCTATATCATAAAAATAAATAAGTGTTTTAAAACATAACTAAGGGGAGTTGGGCGGTAGCACAGTGGGTTAAGCGCACTTGGCTCAAAGCGCAAGGACAAGCTTAAGGATCCTGGTTCAAGCTCCCAGTTCCCAACCTGTAGGGGAGTCCCTTCACAGATGGTGAGGCAGGTCTGCAGGTGTCTGTCTTCCTCTCCCCCTCTGTCTTCCCCTCCTCTCTCCATTTTTCTCTGTCCTGTCCAACAACGAACAGCATCTACGATGGTAATGATAATAACCACAACGAGGCTACAAGGGCAACAAAAGGGGGAAAAAAGTGGCCTCCAGGAGCGGTGGATTCATGGTGCATGCACTGAGCCCAGCAATAACCCTGGAGGAAAAAAAAAAAAGACAACAAGGGCAACAAAAGGGAAAATAAATAAACAAATAAATAAATACCATAACTAAGAAAAACTTAGAAACTAAACCTGAAGGGATGACTTGGATTTGCTATAAAGTTCAAAACTGGAATAGAATTAGTGTTGTGATTCTACGCCAGGAGCAAGTCTAAATAAATGCTGTGATCCCCATCCCATCTCCTCCACTTTTGCTGTGGGACGCAGTGCCCCCAAAGGGAATGAAATAAAATGCATTTTGGTTTAGTTTGGGATTCTGTGGATTGGTATTCAGATGGATTGGTATTCAGACTGTGTATCTGTGTGATTCTTCCGGTTTAACTGGACTCACTGACATGTTGCAGTTATCCTGACACTGGGCTAGATGTTTAGGAATAGAGGGAAAAGAACTGTGGCATATTCTCTTTCAAGATGTTTGTCATCTTCCATGATAGGCGAGACTTATACCCCTCAATCCAGCAAGTCTTACTGCCATGCCACGTACTTGATTTAAATAGAAACAGCACACATAGCTTGGGCTTGGACCTTTCAGTAGAGCGAGAAAAGGATTTAAAATAACTATAGTTCAAAGCAAAATAGTATGAGAGAAATATAAATGGAGTGCTGTTGAATTAGAAAATGAATAGGAGGAGGTGAATGATTAACTGCCAGGATATGTTGTTCATGTAATTAACACCTGAGGAAGAAAGAATCTTTGAAACCAGAGGGTGGTGGCTTCACAGAGAAAATGAGTTCTGAATTAAGATTTTGAAGAGATAGAATTTGAATAAGTGGTGAGGTGAGAATCCCACTAAGCTTAGGGTTGAGTTATGTCTTCCCAAGAAGGTAATTATTTAATTAAAGAGAGAGCTTTTTAACGTAACATGTAGTACATAGCATGAGATAATACTGCAGAAAGTCTCTGTAGAAACACTGCTGGGAAGATGAGTGCCAGATCTTTCCTCTCCAGTGATGCCAGTGTGTGTTTCTTTCTCGCTCTCCCCACCCTCCTTTTGTCCCTCCCCTCCACTCCCTTGCCCTCCGTACCCCTCCCCCTTTCCCTCTCTCCCCCTCTCCCCCTCTCTTTTGTAGAGTTATCAATTGACTGATTGGTGAGGGAAAGACATTCCCAGAGCATTATGCCAGAGCACCTCTTCACTGATCATGGAGGCAGAGATGCCAGAGCACCTCTTCACTGATCATGGAGGCAGAGATGCCAGAGCACCTCTTCAGGATCATGGAGGCAGAGATGCCAGAGCACCTCTTCAGGATCATGGAAGCAGAGATGCCAGAGCACCTCTTCAGGATCATGGAAGCAGAGATGCCAGAGCACCTCTTCAGGATCATGGAAGCAGAGATGCCAGAGCACCTCTTCAGGATCATGGAAGCAGAGATGCCAGAGCACCTCTTCAGGATCATGGAGGCAGAGATGCCAGAGCACCTCTTCAGGATCATGGAGGCAGAGATGCCAGAGCACCTCTTCACTGATCATGGAGGCAGAGGTGCCAGGGCACCTCTTCACTGATCATGGAAGCAGAGATGCCAGAGCACCTCTTCAGGATCATGGAGGCAGAGATACCAGAGCACCTCTTCAGGATCATGGAGGCAGAGATGCCAGAGCACCTCTTCAGGATCATGGAGGCAGAGATGCCAGAGCACCTCTTCAGGATCATGGAGGCAGAGATGCCAGAGCACCTCTTCACTGATCATGGAGGCAGAGATGCCAGGGCACCTCTTCACTGATCATGGAAGCAGAGATGCCAGAGCACCTCTTCAGGATCATGGAGGCAGAGATGCCAGAGCACCTCTTCAGGATCATGGAGGCAGAGATGCCAGAGCACCTCTTCAGGATCATGGAGGCAGAGATGCCAGGGCACCTCTTCAGGATCATGGAGGCAGAGATGCCAGGGCACCTCTTCACTGATCATGGAGGCAGAGATGCCAGAGCACCTCTTCAGGATCATGGAAGCAGAGATGCCAGAGCACCTCTTCAGGATCATGGAAGCAGAGATGCCAGAGCACCTCTTCAGGATCATGGAGGCAGAGATGCCAGAGCACCTCTTCAGGATCATGGAGGCAGAGATGCCAGAGCACCTCTTCAGGATCATGGAAGCAGAGATGCCAGGGCACCTCTTCACTGATCATGGAGGCAGAGATGCCAGAGCACCTCTTCAGGATCATGGAGGCAGAGATGCCAGAGCACCTCTTCAGGATCATGGAGGCAGAGATGCCAGGGCACCTCTTCAGGATCATGGAAGCAGAGATGCCAGAGCACCTCTTCACTGATCATGGAGGAAGAGATGCCAGAGCACCTCTTCAGGATCATGGAAGCAGAGATGCCAGAGCACCTCTTCAGGATCATGGAGGCAGAGATGCCAGAGCACCTCTTCAGGATCATGGAGGCAGAGATGCCAGAGCACCTCTTCAGGATCATGGAAGCAGAGATGCCAGAGCACCTCTTCAGGATCATGGAGGCAGAGATGCCAGAGCACCTCTTCAGGATCATGGAAGCAGAGATGCCAGAGCACCTCTTCAGGATCATGGAAGCAGAGATGCCAGAGCACCTCTTCAGGATCATGGAGGCAGAGATGCCAGAGCACCTCTTCAGGATCATGGAGGCAGAGATGCCAGAGCACCTCTTCAGGATCATGGAAGCAGAGATGCCAGGGCACCTCTTCACTGATCATGGAGGCAGAGATGCCAGAGCACCTCTTCACTGAAAATGGAGGCAGAGATGCCAGAGCACCTCTTCACTGATCATGGAGGCAGAGATGCCAGAGCACCTCTTCAGGATCATGGAGGCAGAGATGCCAGAGCACCTCTTCAGGATCATGGAAGCAGAGATGCCAGGGCACCTCTTCACTGATCATGGAGGCAGAGATGCCAGAGCACCTCTTCACTGATCATGGAGGCAGAGATGCCAGAGCACCTCTTCACTGATCATGGAGGCAGAGATGCCAGAGCACCTCTTCAGGATCATGGAGGCAGAGATGCCAGAGCACCTCTTCACTGATCATGGAGGCAGAGATGCCAGAGCACCTCTTCAGGATCATGGAAGCAGAGATGCCAGAGCACCTCTTCACTGATCATGGAAGCAGAGATGCCAGAGCACCTCTTCACTGATCATGGAGGCAGAGATGCCAGAGCACCTCTTCAGGATCATGGAAGCAGAGATGCCAGGGCACCTCTTCAGGATCATGGAGGCAGAGATGCCAGGGCACCTCTTCAGGATCATGGAAGCAGAGATGCCAGGGCACCTCTTCACTGATCATGGAGGCAGAGATGCCAGAGCACCTCTTCAGGATCATGGAAGCAGAGATGCCAGAGCACCTCTTCACTGATCATGGAGGCAGAGATGCCAGAGCACCTCTTCAGGATCATGGAAGCAGAGATGCCAGAGCACCTCTTCACTGATCATGGAAGCAGAGATGCCAGAGCACCTCTTCACTGATCATGGAGGCAGAGATGCCAGAGCACCTCTTCAGGATCATGGAAGCAGAGATGCCAGGGCACCTCTTCAGGATCATGGAGGCAGAGATGCCAGGGCACCTCTTCAGGATCATGGAAGCAGAGATGCCAGGGCACCTCTTCACTGATCATGGAGGCAGAGATGCCAGAGCACCTCTTCAGGATCATGGAAGCAGAGATGCCAGAGCACCTCTTCACTGATCATGGAGGCAGAGATGCCAGAGCACCTCTTCAGGATCATGGAAGCAGAGATGCCAGGGCACCTCTTCAGGATCATGGAGGCAGAGATGCCAGAGCACCTCTTCAGGATCATGGAAGCAGAGATGCCAGAGCACCTCTTCACTCATCATGGAGGCAGAGATGCCAGAGCACCTCTTCACTGATCATGGAGGCAGAGATGCCAGAGCACCTCTTCAGGATCATGGAGGCAGAGATGCCAGAGCACCTCTTCAGGATCATGGAGGCAGAGATGCCAGAGCACCTCTTCAGGATCATGGAGGCAGAGATGCCAGAGCACCTCTTCAGGATCATGGAGGCAGAGATGCGAGGGCACCTCTTCACTGATCATGGAGGCAGAGATGCCAGAGCACCTCTTCAGGATCATGGAGGCAGAGATGCCAGAGCACCTCTTCAGGATCATGGAGGCAGAGATGCCAGAGCACCTCTTCAGGATCATGGAAGCAGAGATGCCAGAGCACCTCTTCAGGATCATGGAGGCAGAGATGCCAGAGCACCTCTTCAGGATCATGGAAGCAGAGATGCCAGAGCACCTCTTCAGGATCATGGAAGCAGAGATGCCAGAGCACCTCTTCAGGATCATGGAGGCAGAGATGCCAGAGCACCTCTTCAGGATCATGGAAGCAGAGATGCCAGAGCACCTCTTCAGGATCATGGAAGCAGAGATGCCAGAGCACCTCTTCAGGATCATGGAAGCAGAGATGCCAGAGTACCTCTTCAGGATCATGGAGGCAGAGATGCCAGAGCACCTCTTCAGGATCATGGAAGCAGAGATGCCAGAGCACCTCTTCAGGATCATGGAAGCAGAGATGCCAGAGCACCTCTTCAGGATCATGGAAGCAGAGATGCCAGAGCACCTCTTCAGGATCATGGAGGCAGAGATGCCAGAGCACCTCTTCAGGATCATGGAGGCAGAGATGCCAGAGCACCTCTTCAGGATCATGGAGGCAGAGATGCCAGAGCACCTCTTCAGGATCATGGAAGCAGAGATGCCAGAGCACCTCTTCAGGATCATGGAGGCAGAGATGCCAGAGCACCTCTTCAGGATCATGGAGGCAGAGATGCCAGAGCACCTCTTCAGGATCATGGAAGCAGAGATGCCAGAGCACCTCTTCAGGATCATGGAAGCAGAGATGCCAGAGCACCTCTTCAGGATCATGGAGGCAGAGATGCCAGAGCACCTCTTCAGGATCATGGAGGCAGAGATGCCAGAGCACCTCTTCACTGATCATGGAAGCAGAGATGCCAGGGCACCTCTTCACTGATCATGGAAGCAGAGATGCCAGAGCACCTCTTCAGGATCATGGAGGCAGAGATGCCAGAGCACCTCTTCACTGATCATGGAGGCAGAGATGCCAGGGCACCTCTTCAGGATCATGGAAGCAGAGATGCCAGAGCACCTCTTCAGGATCATGGAAGCAGAGATGCCAGAGCACCTCTTCACTGATCATGGAAGCAGAGATGCCAGGGCACCTCTTCACTGATCATGGAGGCAGAGATGCCAGAGCACCTCTTCACTGATCATGGAAGCAGAGATGCCAGAGCACCTCTTCAGGATCATGGAAGCAGAGATGCCAGAGCACCTCTTCACTCATCATGGAGGCAGAGATGCCAGAGCACCTCTTCAGGATCATGGAGGCAGAGATGCCAGAGCACCTCTTCACTGATCATGGAGGCAGAGATGCCAGAGCACCTCTTCACTGATCATGGAGGCAGAGATGCCAGAGCACCTCTTCACTGATCATGGAGGCAGAGATGCCAGAGCACCTCTTCAGGATCATGGAGGCAGAGATGCCAGAGCACCTCTTCACTGATCATGGAGGCAGAGATGCCAGAGCACCTCTTCAGGATCATGGAGGCAGAGATGCCAGAGCACCTCTTCACTGATCATGGAGGCAGAGATGCCAGAGCACCTCTTCAGGATCATGGAAGCAGAGATGCCAGGGCACCTCTTCACTGATCATGGAGGCAGAGATGCCAGAGCACCTCTTCACTGATCATGGAGGCAGAGATGCCAGGGCACCTCTTCAGGATCATGGAAGCAGAGATGCCAGAGCACCTCTTCAGGATCATGGAAGCAGAGATGCCAGAGCACCTCTTCAGGATCATGGAGGCAGAGATGCCAGAGCACCTCTTCACTGATCATGGAGGCAGAGATGCCAGGGCACCTCTTCAGGATCATGGAAGCAGAGATGCCAGAGCACCTCTTCAGGATCATGGAAGCAGAGATGCCAGAGCACCTCTTCACTGATCATGGAAGCAGAGATGCCAGGGCACCTCTTCACTGATCATGGAGGCAGAGATGCCAGAGCACCTCTTCACTGATCATGGAAGCAGAGATGCCAGAGCACCTCTTCAGGATCATGGAAGCAGAGATGCCAGAGCACCTCTTCACTGATCATGGAGGCAGAGATGCCAGAGCACCTCTTCAGGATCATGGAGGCAGAGATGCCAGAGCACCTCTTCACTGATCATGGAGGCAGAGATGCCAGAGCACCTCTTCACTGATCATGGAGGCAGAGATGCCAGAGCACCTCTTCACTGATCATGGAGGCAGAGATGCCAGAGCACCTCTTCAGGATCATGGAGGCAGAGATGCCAGAGCACCTCTTCACTGATCATGGAGGCAGAGATGCCAGAGCACCTCTTCAGGATCATGGAGGCAGAGATGCCAGAGCACCTCTTCACTGATCATGGAGGCAGAGATGCCAGAGCACCTCTTCAGGATCATGGAAGCAGAGATGCCAGAGCACCTCTTCACTGATCATGGAGGCAGAGATGCCAGAGCACCTCTTCACTGATCATGGAGGCAGAGATGCCAGAGCACCTCTTCAGGATCATGGAGGCAGAGATGCCAGAGCACCTCTTCACTGATCATGGAGGCAGAGATGCCAGAGCACCTCTTCAGGATCATGGAAGCAGAGATGCCAGAGCACCTCTTCAGGATCATGGAAGCAGAGATGCCAGAGCACCTCTTCAGGATCATGGAGGCAGAGATGCCAGAGCACCTCTTCAGGATCATGGAAGCAGAGATGCCAGAGCACCTCTTCAGGATCATGGAAGCAGAGATGCCAGAGCACCTCTTCACTGATCATGGAGGCAGAGATGCCAGAGCACCTCTTCAGGATCATGGAAGCAGAGATGCCAGGGCACCTCTTCAGGATCATGGAGGCAGAGATGCCAGAGCACCTCTTCAGGATCATGGAAGCAGAGATGCCAGAGCACCTCTTCAGGATCATGGAAGCAGAGATGCCAGAGCACCTCTTCAGGATCATGGAAGCAGAGATGCCAGAGCACCTCTTCAGGATCATGGAAGCAGAGATGCCAGAGCACCTCTTCAGGATCATGGAAGCAGAGATGCCAGATCACCTCTTCACTGATCATGGAGGCAGAGATGCCAGAGCACCTCTTCAGGATCATGGAAGCAGAGATGCCAGGGCACCTCTTCAGGATCATGGAGGCAGAGATGCCAGAGCACCTCTTCAGGATCATGGAAGCAGAGATGCCAGAGCACCTTTTCACTCATCATGGAGGCAGAGATGCCAGAGCACCTCTTCACTGATCATGGAGGCAGAGATGCCAGAGCACCTCTTCAGGATCATGGAGGCAGAGATGCCAGAGCACCTCTTCAGGATCATGGAGGCAGAGATGCCAGAGCACCTCTTCAGGATCATGGAAGCAGAGATGCCAGAGCACCTCTTCACTGATCATGGAGGCAGAGATGCCAGAGCACCTCTTCAGGATCATGGAAGCAGAGATGCCAGAGCACCTCTTCACTGATCATGGAGGCAGAGATGCCAGAGCACCTCTTCAGGATCATGGAAACAGAGATGCCAGGGCACCTCTTCAGGATCATGGAGGCAGAGATGCCAGAGCACCTCTTCAGGATCATGGAAGCAGAGATGCCAGAGCACCTCTTCAGGATCATGGAGGCAGAGATGCCAGAGCACCTCATCACTCCTCATGGAGGCAGAGATGCCAGAGCACCTCTTCACTGATCATGGAGGCAGAGATGCCAGAGTCCCACTTCATAATTATATCTCTGATGAACATAGGTACTAAAATATTGAACAAAATTCTATCCAACCGGATACAGCAGTGTATTAAAAATATTGTTCATCATGACCAAGAAGGGTTTATCCCAAGCATGCAAGGTTGGTTTAATATACGTAAATCAATCAGTGTAACCCACCACATCAATAAAAGCAAGACCAAAAACCACAGGATCATGTCAACAGATGCAGAGAAAGCCTTTGACAAAATCCAACATCCCTTTATGATAAAATCTACAAAAAAATGGGAATAGATGGAAAATTCCTGAAGATAGTGGAGGCTATATATAGCAAACCTACAGCCAACATCATAGTCAATGGTGAAAAACTGGAAGCATTTCCCCTGTAATCAGGTACTAGACAGGGCTGCCCACTATCACCATTATTATTCAACATAGTGTTGGGATTTCTTGCCATAGCATTCAGGCAGGAGCAAGGAATTAAGCTGGAAGAGAAGAAGTCAACCTCTCCCTATTTGCAGATGACATGATAGTATACACAGAAAAACCTAAGGAATCCAGCAAGAAGCTTTTGGAAATCATCAGGCAATACAGTAAGGTGTCAGGCTGCAAAATTAACATTCAGAAGTCAGTGGCATTCATCTATGCAGACACTAAGTTGGAAGAACATGAAATCCAGAAATCAATCCCTTTTACTATAGCAACAAAAACAATAAAATATCTAAGAATTCTAGTAAAAAACCTAACCAAAGAAGTGAAAGACTTGTATACTGAAAATTATGAGTGACTACTCAAGGAAATTGAAAAGACACAATGAAGTGGAAAGATATTCCATGTTTATGGGTTGGAAGAATTAATATCATCAAAATGAATACACTACCCACAGCCATCGACAAATTTAATCCCCATCAAGATCCCAAACACATTTTTTAGGAGAATAGAACAAATGCTGCAGATGTTTACCTGGAACCAGAAAAGACCTAGGATTGCCAAAACAATCTTGAGAAGAAAGAACAGAAATGGAGGCATCACACTCCCAGATCTCAAATTATATTATAGGGGCGTTGTCATCAAAACTGCTGGGTACTGGAACGTGAATAGACATACTGACCAGTGGAATAGAATTGAGAGCCCAGAAGTAAGCCCCCACACCTATGGACATCTGATCTTTGACAAAAGTGTCCAGACTATTAAATGGGGAAAGCAGAGTCTCTTCAATAAATGGTGGAAAAAATGGGTTGAAACATTTAGAAGAATGAAACTGAACCACTATATTTCACCAAATACAAAAGCAAATTCCAAGTGGGTCAAGGACTTGGATGGTAGACCAGAAACTATCAGATACTTAGAGGAAAATATTAGAGAACTCTTTTCCGCATAAATTTTAAAGACATCTTCAATGAAATGAATCCAATTACAAAGAAAACTAAGGCAGGTATAAACTTATTTGACTACATCAAATTAAAAAGCTTCTGCACAGCAAAAAGAAATCAATACCCAAACCAAGAGGCCCCTCACAGAATAGAAGATCTTTACATGCCATACATCAGACAAGAGGCTAATGACCAAAATATATAAAGAACTTGCTAAACTCAACAACAAGAAAACAAAGAACCCCATTCAAAAATGGGGAGAGGCATAGACAGAATGTTCACCACAGAGATACAAAAGGCTGAGAAACATGAAAAAATGCCCCAACTATTTCATTCTCATAGAAATGCAGAGAAAGACACCAATGAGATACCACTTTACTCCTGTGAGAATGTCATACATCAGAAAAGGTAATAGCAACAAATTCTGGAGAGGTTGTAGGGTCAAAGGAACCCTTCTGCACTGCTGCTGGGAATTTCAATTGGTCCAACCTCTGTGGAGAACAGTCTGGAGAACTCTCAGAAGGCTAGAAATGGACCTACCCTATGATCCTGCAATTCCTCTCCTGAGATACATCCTAAGGAACCCAACACACCCAGCCAAAAAGATCTGTGTATACATATGTTCATAGCAGCACAATTTATAATAGCCAAAATCTGGAAGCAGCCCAGGTGTCCAACAACAACATATGAGTGGCTGAGCAAGTTGTGGTCTAGATACACAATGGAATACTGCTCAGCTATTAAAAGGTGACTTCACCCTTTTCAGCTGATCTTGGATGGAAATTGAAAATTTCATGTTAAGTGAAATAAGTCAGAAACAGAAGGATGAATATGGGATGATCTCACTCTCAGGCAGAAGTTGAAAAACAAGATCAGAAGAGAGAACACAAGTAGAACCTGAATTGAAGTTGGTGTATTGCACCAAAGTAAAAGACTGGGGTGGGTAGCAGTGGAGAATACAGGTCCAAAAAGGATAACAGAGGACCTAGTGGGGTTATATTGTTATATGGAAAACTGGGAAATGTTATCTATGTACCAACTTGTATTTACTGGCGAATGTAAAACATTCTTGCTAATTCTGTCTTCAGCCTCATTCATTCTATTCTGGCTCCCCTCTACTGTTTTCTGGATTTCATCTATTTTGTTACCCTGTTCTGATACTGTTTTAGCTTGTTCAGCTAGTTGTGTTCTTATCTCAGCTATTTCAGCTTTCTAATAACCTTGAGATTAAAATTAGTGTTTTCTTCCAGAGTTTCATTTGTTGTTTCTGCATTTCTGATGACAATTCTTTCAAACTCTTTACTCACTCCCATGATTATTTCCTTAACTAGTGTTTGGATGTTGATCTCATTATTTTTTGCTTCAGCCTTTGGGGGCTTTTAGCTAGACTCTTGTCCTGGTTCATTTCTCCAATATTTCTTCTTATTGTTTTAACCATTTTATATAGTATGTCATGACATCCCTTTCTCAGTACTTTTCAAATTACTTATCACTCTTGCCTGGATTGACTTGTGTCTAAGTAAAGTACTTAAAGGGCCCACAGTTGTGAAAATCAACAGTTGTTGCAATATTATTTTAATCCCTGAGTTGGAGTACAGTGACTGTTAAAACCTCTTTTGTTCTTTTTCTTCCCTGTAGGCTATGGGAACCTGAGGGCTTTTAAACTATAAGTAGGCTTCTTAGCTTAATCCCTCACTCTGACCAAGAGATTAAGCAGGGTGAGGGAGAGATAGCACAGTGGTTATGCAAAGAGACTCTCACACCCCAAGAATCCAAAGCTCCAGGCTCAATTCAGCTTCTCTGCCAAGCCGGGCAGCACTGCTGGGCCCTGTGAGTTTCTAAACAAGTCCCGTTTATAATCTGTAGGTTCTGAAGCAACTATTCGCTATGTTCTCATCAGGAGAACAACATGGAAAGGCTCCCACCACACAGCCTCACTGTTAGGCCAACGAGGTGTAGATCTCCTGAGTTTCCTGGTTAGTTCTCTGTCCCCTGGTGTCAGCACAGATCCTCCCCCTGCTGCTCCAGCCTGTGATGGAAGTAGCAGTGGAGACTCACAGTTGTATTTGGTGAGTCTCAGGGGAGTCCTCTCCATCCTTCAGCAGTCTTTTTGTTGGTGAAACAGACTGGATGTGGTGTCTTAACTGGTAAACTGCCAGACTGTTACCAGCCACTTTATCTCTCCCTAGGCTCCTCTCTGTCCAGGAGCCACACGTGTTTGCACTCACCTGTGACTTGGTGGATTCCTAAAGTCGTTCTAGTCCTGCCTTGTTGCGGTCCCAGATGATTTCCTTTGGTATTCCTAGTTGAGCCGAGAGAGAGGAGAGAAGCACCCCAAAATGTTATTTTAAGTTGTTTCCTAGTAGCTGTAAATAGAGTTTTCCTGGATCTCTGCAGAGCTTTGTCAGTTAGATAGAAAACATCTCACAAGAGAGACATCTTGTATTCTTAGTAGGCAGAATGTCTTAACTAAACTAACAGACTATCCGCACAGAGCTGAGGCAGTGCGAACCATAGCTTTGCAGGAGGCAGGTTCATCACAGGCTATGATGTACACTTCTCCAGACAGGGAGAAGCAGAGAAACAATGAAGATGCTGGTCAGGCTGAAGCTTCATGGCAGGGAGTACCAGCTGCATGGCTCCCTATCAGGCCACTGCAGCCTCCTGCTAAGATGAGTGACTTGGGCATTTCAGGCAATTAAGATTTATTGCTCAATTGTACAGATATGGTGGACAAGACTGTATCCAGAGACATCAGGCATGGAATGCCAATCTTTCACCCTCATTACTCAGATGAAACCTTTCCTTTCATAATATTCTCTAATTGGATTTGTTAAAAAAAAAATTTAAATTTATTTATTCCCTTTTTTTTGCCCTTGTTTTATTGTTGTAGTTATTGTTTTTGTTGTTATTGATATCATCGTTGTTGGATAGGACAGAGAGAAATGAAGAGAGGAGGGGAAGACAGAGAGGGGGAGAGAAAGACAGACACCTGCAGACCTGCTTCACTGCTAATGAAGCAACCCCCCTGCAGGTGGGGAGCCGGGGACTCAAACCGGGATCCTTATGCAGGTCTTTGCACCACCTGCGCTTAACCCACTGCGCTACCTCCCGACTCCCTGTTGTACCCCTCTTATCCTATGGTTCTTGTCAGTGTTTCCTTTTCATAAATAAAAAAATTCTTTTAAAAATTTTTTATTATCTTTATTTTATTTATTGGATAGAGAAAGTGAGAAATTGAGAAGGCAGTGGTGATAGGGTGAGAGACAGAAAGACACCTGCCACCCTGCTTCACCACTTACAAAGCTTTCCCCCTGCAGGTGGGGACTGGGGGCTCGAACCTGAGTCTTGTACATTTTAACATGTGTGCTTAACCAGGCGTGTTAGTTTCTGGTCTAACATCCAAGTCCTTGACCCACATTAAATTTCTTTTCTTTTTTTTTTTAATTTAATTTTTATTTTAAAAAGAAAACACTGACAAAAAACCATAAGATAAGAGGGGTACAACTCCACACAATTCCCACAACCACAACTCTGTGTCATCCCATCCCCTTCCCCTGATAGCTTTCCTATTCTTTTTTTTTTAATTTTTTATTTATAAAAAGGAAACATTGACAAAACCACTGGATAAGAGGGGTATAACTCCACACAGTTCCCACCACCAAAACTCTGTATCCCATCCCCTTCCCCTGATAGCTTTCCTATTCTTTTTTTAAAAAAAATTTTATTTATAAAAAGGAAACATTGACAAAACCACTGGATAAGAGGGGTACAACTCCACACTATTCCCACAACCAAAACTCTGTATCCCATCCCCTTCCCCTGATAGCTTTCCTATTCTTTTTTTTTTAATTTTTTATTTATGAAAAGGAAACATTGACAAAACCACTGGATAAAAAGGGTACAACTTGACACTGGCACAGCTACATACAAGATACTGGGTACTATACAGCAAACTCTAACAAAAGGACTTTTCAAAGTTAACCCAATTACCAAATAAGGTGATGATAACATTAACTATCCATTGTCTTTTTGAACCCTGAGACAGCAGGAACCTCACATCTCCACTAGAGAGCCTATATGTCCCCCAGTCCTGGAACCTTAGGATAGGGCCCACTTTCCCGCATGCCTCTCCCAATCCATATCAAATAATATTGCATCTACCGATCGCAACCTAATCAGTGCAACGATTGCCACCTCAACATGCTTCAGCTCAGACTGTGTCCAGAGACTTCAGTTGTGGAATGACAACCCTTCAGCTTCATTACTCGGGTGAGACCTTTCCTTTCATAGTATTCTCTAATTCCATCCCAGGTGGATCACTTTCTAACAAAGTCCCAAAACCTAGATATAAACCAGGTTCTGTGAGAGAGAGCATATGTTCACACGTATCCATAAACAAGTACAAAATATATACCTGAAAGCAGAAGTACACTAGAGTTTGCAGTGAGTACCCCCCTAACACTTCCTCTCCACTGTTCCAAGCTTTGGGTCCATGATTGCTCAACAATTTGTTTGGCTTTGTATGTTAACTCTCTTTTTAGCCACCAGGTTCCAGATGCCATCAGGATGCCGGCCAGGCTTCCCTGAACTGAAGACCCCACCAATGTGCCCTGGAGCTCCACTTCCCCAGAGACCCACCCTACTAGGGAAAGAGAGAGGCAGACTGGGAGTATGGATCTACCAGTCAACATCCATGTTCAGCGGGGAAGCAATTACAGAAGACAGACCTTCCACCTTCTGTAACCCACAATGACCCTGGGTCCATGCTCCCAGAGGGATAGAGAATGGGAAAGCTATCAGGGGAGGGGATGGAATATGGAGATTGGGTGGTGGGAATTGTGTGGAGTTGTACCCCTCCTACCCTATGGTTTTGTTAATTTATCCTTCCTTAAATAAAAAATAAATTTAAAAAAAAAAAGGGTTCAACTCTACACAGTTGCCATCACTAGAATTCCATATCCCATCCCCTCCCCTGATAGCTTTCCTATTCTTTATCCCTCTGGGAGTATGGACCCAGGATCATTGTGGGAGCAGAAGGTAGAAGGCCTGGCTTCTGTAATTGCTTCCCCGCTGAACATGGGTGTTGATTGGTGGATCCACACTCTCAGCCGTCTTGGTCCATACTCACCATCTTGGTCCCGCATTAAATTTCTGTATGACTCTGGGGAGAGGATTCTTTCTCTCTTTCTTTCTTTCTTTCTTTCTTTCTTCCTTCCTTTCTTTCTTTCTTTCTTTCTTTCTTTCTTTCTTTCTTTCTTTCTTTCTTTTTTGCGTCCAGGGTTATTTCTGGGCCTCGGGTCCTGCAGTAGGAACCCACTGCTCCTGGGGGCTGTTTTTCCCTATTTGTTGCCCTCATTGTTACCCTTGTTGTTGTCATTATTATTGTTGTTGCTATTGCTGTTGTTGTTGCTGGATAGGACAGAGAGAAATTGAGAGAGGAAGGGGAGAGAAAGACAGACACCTGCGGACCTGCTTCACCACCTGTGAAGGGACCCCCCCCTGCAGGTGGGGAACCGGGGGCTTAAACCAGGATCCTAAGCAGGTCCTTGATTTTTGGGCCACGTGCGCTTAACCCACTGCCCTACCGCCCCACCCCCAAAGACTCACTTTTGTGATATTAATTCTTTAAATCCATGAGCATGGGATGTCTTCCCATTTCTTGGTGTCATTTTATAATCGCATTTCTAACCATGTTGTTGGAGACGGCCACTCTGTACAGTTTCCTAAGCACTATTCAAAAGCATCTCTCTGGGGAAGCCAGAGGAAACATATGCCAGCTTGTGCTCAAATCACCATGGCATGTGCCTAGTGCCTGAGAGAAAGTGTACTGTTTTCTCACTCCTGATAATTTCATGGTCGGCTTATGTCGGCAGTGGCTTTGTTCATCTGCCTTCCATTCTGGACCTCGTGTAAAGAGCATTCTCTATAATCTGTAGGATCTTTTCTAGTTAAGATGTAAGAATATTTTATTTCTCAAAATTAAATGTGCAAGGGTCCTCAAAAATCACATCACTTAACTGAGGTATAAACAGATTAAGTGTCTTGCCAAAGCTACTTGCCAGAAACTTCTTCAAGGAAGTTCATCTACGCCGATGACATCTGCTGTGCAACTCAGGCATCCAAGTTTGACATCCTCGAGGAAACACTCACGAAAGACATGTCTCTGATATCTGATTACTGTAAAAAATGGCGACTAATCCCTAGCACTGCAAAAACGGTATCATCTGTTTTCCATCTACACTATGCCTCGGCCTCGCGTGAGCTTAATGTGCAGCTTGACGATATGAGAATCCGGCATGAAGCCCAGTCAGTCTATCTTGGCGTTATTCTCGATCGCACCCTATCTCATAAAAACTGCAGCAAAGGTGGGCGCGAGGAATAACATCATTGCAAGACTGGCCAGCTCCTCATGGGGCGCGAGCGCTTCCACACTACGATCATCATCTCTGGCATTATGCTATTCCACTGCAGAATACTGTGCCCCAGTATGGTTCCGTAGCCCCCATGTCCACTTGGTCGATTCCAAATTATATTCCTCATGGAATATAATCCGTTCCACCCCGGTTCCATGGCTGCCAGTTCTTAGCAACATTGCCCCGCCAGATATTCGTTGGGATGCGGCATCATCTAAGTTCATTTCCCACGTCTACGCTCGACCGGACCTGCCAATATACGCGGATATCTTCGCCCACCCTGTCCAACGCTTGATGTCTCGTCACCCAATCTGGTCCCCTACGCCTACACTGAACTTCTCTGTTCCAGACTCTTGGAAACAGAGTTGGCAGTCAGCTGAGGTAAAGAACAAACACCTCATCACAGACCCCTGCGAGCGTCAACCCGGCTTTGACCTAGCACGTTATGATCGGGCCCTCCTCAATCGCTATCGAACAGGCCATGGCCGGTGCGCCGCTATGTTCCATCGCTGGGGAGCCAGAGACGACCCGAACTGCCCCTGCGGCTCCAGACAGACTATGACCCACATAGTCAACGACTGCCACCTCTCCAGATTCAAAGGAGGTCTCGAAACTTTACATCAGGCTCAACCTGACGCTGTTGACTGGCTACGGAAGAAGGGCAAACGCTAGAAGAAGAAGAAGCCAAAGCTACATGTTGAGGTGGTAGCAGATGCTGCAATAAAATTTTATGAACTTAAATGTTAGTAAGACCCATAACTCACATGCCTCAGAAGACAAACTAAATTACCTAAAACTTAATGGTAATTAGCTGAAGTTCATGTTCATGTTGCTTCGACACTGCTCTACACACTTTGAGACTGAATCAAGGTTGAGATAATGCAAGTAGAAATTCATTGTTTATTCATACAAGTAGAGGCTAGCATGGCAGTATTATGGAATGTGTACAGCAGTAAAATATATAACAATTATTGGCAGTTGGCATAATTTTTAAAATATTAGGTCTAGATTTTCAACAACACAGTGTTATTTGTGATTGAATATTGAAATATGCTTGTTCTTGTTTCTTTAATGTTACTGAAAGTTGATTAGAGTGCTATTGTGTGCTTGTTTGTTTTGTTTTTGTTTTTAATCTGACCACTGCTTAGTTCTGGTTTATGATGGTGTTAAGGATTGAATCTGGGGAACTCAGAGCCTCAGGCATGAACCACTTATATAACCATTAAACTTTCCCCAGTCAAAAAAAAAAAAAAAAAAACTTTAGGAGGTGGGGCTGGGCAGTAGTGCAGAGAGTTAAGCGCACGTAGTGCAAGGTGCAAGCACCAGGTTAAGTGCACATGATGCAAGGTGCAAGCACTGGTGCAGGGATCCCGGTTAGAGCCCCAGGCTCCCCTCCTTCAGGGGGCTCACTTCGCAGGCAGTGAAGCAGGCCTGCAGGTGTCTGTCTTTGTCTCCCTCTGTCTCCCCTCCTCTCTTGATTTATCTCTGTCCTATCCAGCAACAACAACAGCTATAACAACAAAAACAACCACAACAGGGGCAACAAAATGGGAAAAATAGCCTCCAGGAGCAGTGGATTCATATTACTGGCACCGAGCCCCAGCGATAATCCTGGAGGCAAGAAAAATAAAACTTTTGGAGGATCAGTCTGTGATCATATTTTCTAATCCAGAAATTACAGATAGTGGTAAGTGATAGTGACTGTTGATGATGAGAACAGGAAAGAAAAGAATTTGAATATTTGACTTGACAGAGTAGGCCCCTCTGAGAATAGGAATTGTGAACTTCTTTGTCCTTTTTTTCTTTTCAAGCTTTTGTCTCTGATTTTTCCGTTGTTGAGGGTATTGAGAGCCAACTTAATTATGCCTTGAAAGAATGTCTTCCCAGCAGTGTCTCAGCACTGTGCAAAGACACTGGTGATACTGTTCCTTGGTCTTTCCTAGCCGATGTGTAGGCATCCTGGAATGTGAGTTATATGCCCATACCCCACATTTCTCTCGTATGTTAATAAGTAGTCATTTTATGCAGGATTCTGGCTCAAAATTAATGTCATAAGTAGTAAAGTTATGTAAGGCACTTCTGTGTTGGCTCTCCCCAGCCCTTTCTCTCCCCTTTCCCTTCATTGTTCTAAATCCCTGGAGGTATGGAGGTCTGCAGGCTATTGCAGCCAGACAGGTGACTTTTGTTTGCTCTCACATATTGCCTTTTATTTTTAAGTACATTTAGGTACACATTGTACTTCCCAGTTAGTGACTATCTGACTTTCCCTGTGTCTTACACCTGATACACTGGGAAAACTTGTCTTTCCCTAATTGGCCGTCACATTTACAGCTCTTGCTTTCCATATATAATACCTGTGAACACAGAATTAAGACAGGGAATTAAAAGGTAGCATAGGATTCTTCCCCTCAGAGGTTTGTAGAGAAGCTATTGTATTGTATTAACAGCTTTTATTTTTTCTTTTAAGAAATGTTTTTTCTAGTTATTTTATATCAATATTGTTTCCCTGGGCACACTGAATATTTATTTACTACTAGTCTGGACTGGGTCTTCCAGCAAGATAAATACAAGGTTGAAGATAGAAGTGGAAAATTACAGTTTAGACCACCAAAAATCAGAAGTAGGCAAGTTATTTTCAGCCAGAATATATACAGATAATGAGGTCAACGCAAGTCATAGGTCACAGCAGGTAGAAAATGTGGAATAGTATTAGTACCTAGGACTCTGGGGAAAAGTCGGGAGTCAAACTGCAGGACTAGGAAACTCATAATTCTTAGAAAGTGGAGATCAGAATTGGCAGGAAAAGAGCTTGATACCAGGCAAAGAAATTGTCTATTGGTATACTTCTAAGACCCCTTCTGTTTCATTGGTTTAATCCCCTCTGCTTAAAAACTGTATGCTATTTACATAAACCACTGTTAACTAAACACTGCCCTGCCTCCAGGGCATTGGTTTAATCCCGCTGGTTCATACTCTCTTTTTGCTCCGCCCCCTCTCCTTGTTACACCCTGATTTCCACCAATCTCTTTTTGCTCCACCCTCTCTACGTCACATCCTGTTTCCACCCTACCTGGCGAGTATATATACAGCTGCTCTGTCACCAGAATCATCAGAGCACTTCACCAGGACTTCTGTCTCTAATAGGCTCTGGAGAGAGCCTATAAGCTGATCTGCACTGGCAGCCCCGGGATATATAAGGACAGGATTGTGATTAGAGATAGCTTAGATTGTGCTGTGTTCCACATGAATAAAGACTGAACTGCGTACCACTCAGCCATGAGTCCCTGGTCGTCTCTCTCTCCCGCCCGCGAAGCTAGCCCGGCATCTATTAGATGGGGGTATGGATCAACTTCCTAACTCCCACCTTCTGCACATCATCAAGAATTTGGGTCCATACACCCAGACGTAGAAAGACAGGAGCGTCCAGGATCCCAGATAAGGAAGTAAGTCCCTGAGTGTCAGAGAAGGCACTGCATGAAAGAAGGGAGTTTGTTCCTGAGGAACTGCTTTTGCCTAGATTTTTCTCTTCTTTTTCACTAATAGAACATTCTTTCTTTGCAGGGGAGGGGGAGGATATGTTCACTGGAACTACACTTTGACTAACCTGCCCAGGTGCAGAGACAGAGGGGGAGAAGGAAAGATTGCATAGCACAGGAGCCTCCCCCAGTGCCTTGGGTCCAGGACTTGAAGCCATACTGCATTCATGGCAAATATACTCTGTCCCAAATACACTTTCACTGCTCAGAGGCTTTTTCTAAGTTTACAGGTAAAGAGTATGTAGTTTAGAGGTTCTCAGTATCCCCACCTGCACAGTTACTCCATCTTTAACGTATTACATACATTAAAACTGATGGACCAGTATTATCAACTAAAACTCACAGGAGAGAGAGAGAGAGAGAGAGAGAGAGAGAGAGAGAACGAGAACACAAACTTACCATAACCCTGCTCAGCTCTTACTGGTGGTGTTGGGGATTGAACCTGAGAGCTCAGAACCTCAGACATGAAAGCCATTTGTATAAACATTATGTTGTCTCCCCAGCCCTCCCTTATGTTTTATGTGAAGATTTAACTACTATTTGTAAGCTTCTAATCCGAAGCCTTCAGATAAAGATTAGTACCCTGTACTATACACAGAGTTAGTGAAGTGGATGACAATTAAAAAACAGTAAGTTCTGACAATCTAGAGTCTCTGAGGCGTTCAAATATGCAACAAAACTGTAATAACTCATACAGAGCTCTAGCATGCATGGGCTTCAAAAGATGCCTTGTGGGTGTACGGTTCTGTACTCCGTCTTTATTCACATCATTCTGAGTACCTGCTGTTGCCAGACCCTGCGCCAGCTGCTCTTCTTGGGAGTCAACAGTGCAGCTCAGCAAGCTCAGAGCTTCCACTTGCTTACCACCAAAGAACTTCCTTCCCAGCTGCCACCCTGTATTTGGAATACATTGGTTACAGAACTGCCTGTGCCCCAGGCCTTTCCAGTTTATTGTAAGAAGCTCGTTAATTTGCAGGGAGTTGAGGTGGGCCAGGCTGACTGCCCTGTGTGCCTGTCAGTCGGTGCTCTGCCATTACGCTGAGGTCCTCTGCATGACTGCTCTCCAGGCCTGCCTTGCTCAGTCACCCTTTCCTGTCCTCTCCTGCTGCTTTGCTCAGATCACCGTTTCCTGTCTTCTCCAGTTGCTTGCTGACCTAGTCTTTCTACCCTGCTTCCCTTTCACCAGTGGCCACTTAAAGGTGAAAGGAGATCCCGTAGGAGGCTGTGTTCATTGGAGCAACCTTCACCCTTGTTGCTGTTCTTCCCCTGACGTTTTGCTTATTCACAACTGTTCGTATGAGCATCACTAGTGAAAACCATTTTTTTTTCTCATCTCTTAGACAAGAGTCAGATATAAAAAATGGTCTGAGATTTTGTATACATGCTGAGTTGTATAAGTTCTGCTTGAAAATCTGTTCTGGGATATCTAGATTTTTTAATTATTTGTTTGTTTGTTTTTACTGAATTAAATACCTAACAACTGTATGTAACTGTAGCAGAAATTCTGTAGCCAATTAAGAGAATTCTGACTGCTGTGGATAGACCTAGCAGATCAGTTAAGGAAAAGTCATCACAGTTATTTATAATTCACCATGCTATTCAAGCATAAGAACCTGAGAGCACCTGGAATAGAATCTCCTGATGTTGTGGTATTCTTAGACCCCTCAGACTCTAGTCATTCATCTTCCATGACCATTATTACTTTAGTGTTTCCTGAGGTTCCCATCACTCAGCTCTTACTGCTCACTGTAATAACATCAGGTAAGGATTCCACTTGTGCACAGAAAAGTATGTCATGATTTTTCCAACAACCCAGTGGTATCTGTAATTGATATTTTTCTACTGTTCTTTAAAAATCCTTTTCAAGCACTTTAATCTCATGCAATTGCACTGTCAAGAAAAATCTGAGTGGGTATGACTCCAAATGCAGAGGCCAAGGTCCACTAACAGTGCTTTAATATGACATAAACTTGGGAGTGAACGTCAGTGGTGCGCTCTGTGGCTTTGCTGTTTGAAGGTGCGGGAACAGATGGAAGGTGCTGAAAGGATAGTCTCAGGTGCATTCAGTGTCTCCAAAGAGGGACATTCTGACTTGACTTATCTGGCCGGAATCCTAAGTCTGATGACTGCATATATGCCATAGACACTGTGAAGAGGCAACCATGGAAACATTTGTTTTCTTGTTGAGCTAAATTTACTCTGGGCTGAATGTTAACACAGTGCCTGGCAGTACTTTAAAAGCAAAAATAGCTTAAGTGTGACTCATTCTGAGTCATTCACTGCTAGTGCTGCTGCACTGCCTACAGCTTGACATTGAACAAGTTGGCAGCCTGTATTGCTACATTTTTTCTAGGAACTCTGAACACATTTCATTCTTATGAATTTGCTTGTGCAATGATATTAAATAGAGTAATATGTTTATTTTGTTTCAAAGTCAAATGGATTTGAGAATGGTGAAACCAAACTATTTTTGTTCTTGGGCTTTCTGGAGAAGCTAGATTCTCAGAATTCTCCCATGGTGGAAGATTTACGTTGCTTTACAAAGAATTAGTGAAATGTCACAGTGGCACTATTTTAGATACTTGGAAATTTTGACTGAAAGTATCAGACTACCTGAAATTCATTCTTAAAAAGCATGCCTCATAGTACTACCTAGTTAGATTTATTAATCTCCTGATCTTATCTGACAAGATGGATCATACCATTCAGAAAATACATTTCTCTGTCTTCTTCCTTTTAATATGGTGAGGCCTGCCTTGTAGTTAAGTTGGGTGTGCGAGTGGTAAACTTCTCGCTTGTTATTAGAGGTTATGTAATGGGAACTTCATGGGTTTGGAAGGCAGACTAAACCCTCCTCCTGGCTAGGACTCCTACTGGCCGGCCGTTTAAGTGTAGTGTGCCTTCCCCTGAGTGACCAGTGTGGCTGAGGAGAGGCAGCAGCTTGTTGACTGACTGGTCCTATCGGGGACCCGTGGGTTTCCTCTGGCTAGAGGCCAAGAATAGCTTGAGAAGCTCTCTGTGTGGATGACGATGGCTTTCCCCTGATGTCGCAATGTTTGTTTGCACATGTTTTTGAGTTTAGCCTTTGGAATCGCCCACAATTTCAGTTAAGGCTTAGTTTATAGTGCTTTTATTCTAAGCCACAAGGAACATGGTTGTTTTCTATTTAAAGGCACTGTCGTTTTTGCCTTAAGATTTCAGTGGTTTTTACAGTTTTCTTGTGGCAGCCCAAACCAGAATGAGCCTAGCCTAATGTCTGATACTATTTTGTAATTGTTTTACCATAAGATTCTTACATTAGAAGATGTAACTCTGGCAGAGGGTTTCAACATCATTGCTTAAATTGTGTTTCGTATTACAACTTGTTCTCTGCCTGACTTCACTGAAATTAATAAAAGGACTCTTTCAGAAGAATCTGGTGAGTTACCATCATTATTTGAAAAAAAAAAATAATGAAGGAGTTACTCATAATGTATCCTGTGTTAAGTTTTCAAAGCTAGCTATCTTAGCCACACCCAAAAGACTTTCCAGCAGAAAAAAAAAAATTATTTAAGCTGACTTAGAATGTATTTCCCAATAAAGGAAAAGTCATAGAGCTGAGATTGAGATGAATTTTCCTTGAGGTATGTGAAGATTTCATGAAAAACTAACTTATAAATATGTAGTTGCTAGGAGTTGACTGGTAGTGCAAAGAACAAGGACTAGCGTAAAGATACCAGTTCAAGCCCCAGCTCCCCACCTGCAGGGGTGTCCCTTCACAGGCGGTGAAGCAGGTCTGCAGGTGTCTCTCTTTCTCTCCCTCTCTCTGTCTTCCCCTCCTCTCTCCAGTTCTCTCTGTCCTGTCTAAAAAAAAAAAAAAATGTAGTTGCTGCCAAGTTGTGAATGGACTCTGTGGTTCCTTACTCTGTGCTAACATGATCCTCTGAGGCAGGAATGGACTCTGTGGTTCCTTCCTCTGCTAACATGATCCTCCGAGGCAGGAATGGACTCTGTGGTTCCTTACTCTGTGCTAACATGATCCTCCGAGGCAGGAATGGACTCTGTGGTTCCTTACTCTGTGCTAACATGATCCTCCGAGGCAGGAATGGACTCTGTGGTTCCTTACTCTGTGCTAACATGATCCTCCGAGGCAGGAATGGACTCTGTGGTTCCTTACTCTGTGCTAACATGATCCTCCGAGGCAGGAATGGACTCTGTGGTTCCTTACTCTGTGCTAAATGATCCTCCGAGGCAGGAATGGACTCTGTGGTTCCTTACTCTGTGCTAACATGATCCTCCGAGGCAGGAATGGACCCTGTGGTCCCTTACTCTGTGGGTATCATGGTCCTCAGAGGCAGGAATGGACTCTGCGGTTCCTTACTATGTGGGTAGCGTGATCCTCTGAGGCAGGGCTTCCTGACATACGGGCCTGTGGGAGCCACAATCTCCTGCCGGTGTCGTTGACATCCCAGTGTGATCCTCCCTTCACTAGATCTAGATACTCTGCAGCTGTGCTTTGAAGGTTATATAGTTTGAAAACTCACTCAGCAAACTTTCGTTAACTAATCTCTTTGAGGGTCCAAACTGTGGTGACTAGTCTAAAAGAATCTCAGCTCGCTTCCCTGGCACCACACCTACATTTACATAACTGTGTGTTGTGCATAGAATCTATTATTCAAGATACAGTAAACTCATCACACAAAACCTAGCATGAAGGAAGCATTGAGTAGAAGCTTAGCAGAGCTGAGTGTATTATTTATTGGACAAATAATTACAAGTGTTTGTCTTCGAGCTCCTAATTTCAGAAAAAGATACTTGAGGTAAAACATTAATAAACTGTCAAGAAGCATAATTTTAACTTAGGTTTGTTTATTCATTGTTTCACAAGTCTTCCTAGCTCTAGTAGTGCTGAGGTTTATTTTTATTTTATTATTTATTTTGAGTAGAGACAGAAATAGAAGGGAGGGAGAGGGAGAGGAACAGAAAGAGAGAGAGAGAAGGAAAGAGACAGCTGCAGCCCTGCATTGTTGCTCTTGAAGCTTCTCCCCTGCAGGTGGGTCCAGGGGCTTGAGTATTGTAGGCAGGTGTGCCACCACCTGGTCACCCAAGAAACATATTCTTAACTTGAAAGGTAGATGTACAAATTATTAACACATTGATCATGTGCTTACAAACACAGTCTTGGTGCAAGGATGTCATCATCTTGCAGTAGTAACATTTTTGGAGGCCAGTTAACAGTAGTGGGTCTTCTTAGAGCCTTTGCTGTGACCCTGCTCTTTCATATGCTGACAAGAGGTGGTGTTGCCCTCCCTGTTTGCAAAGGAGGAGGCTGAGGCTCACAACAGCTGAAGGGAGATTTGGCAAGCGCACATGGCGCAAAGAGCAAGACCCAGCTTGAGGATCCTGGTTTGAGCCCCCAGCTCAGGTGTCTCTCTTTCTCTCCCCCTCTCTGTCTTCCCCTCCTCTCTCCACTTCTCTCTGTCCTATCCAACAATGATGACAACAATAACAATAATGACTACAACAATAAAAAAAACAACAAGGGAAACAAAAGGGAATAAATAAGTTAAAAGAAAAAAAAAGCAGCTGAAGGGTTTGCCCCGCTGACTCATGATCCACATTCAGGAAACTTGGGTGCAGAGCCCTTGTCCTTAGTGATTACATTAGCAGTGTTGAGGGACAGAGAGAACACTTAGAGAAAAATGGGAAGTCAGTATGCAGAGCCCTTGTCCTTAGTGATTACATTAGCAGTGTTGAGGGACAGAGAGAACACTTAGAGAAAAATGGGAAGTCAGTATGCCAGGAAGACTGTGAAATCTTCTGTGAGTGCTTGTTTTTAACAGGTGCTTGTTATGAAGTATTTTTGCTAAAGCAGGTGACTTCGTAGGAAACCAATAGTAAGCCATTGTAAATCTGAGAGTGACTTAGCTTATAGGCAGCATGTTTTTTTCAGGCTATATGTGCTGACTCCTAAAATGATCTGAGTCTTGAGAACAACCTTTCTTGCACATTACCTCAGAGCCTAAAATCAGCTCTGAGCCACTGTTGGGTTCTGCTGTTCAGATGTGCTTGGGGGCCGTCCTGTGAGCAACTAAAAGAAACATTTTCTTCATGTAAAGCCAGTGTTTCATCTTGTGACTTTTTAAAGCTCTCTAACAGTCTCTTGCCATCCTTTCCACTACGTAGGTTCACTTGAAATCCAGCATTTATTTATATTTATTTATTTATTTATTTATTTATTTATTTATTTTTGCCTACAGGGTTATCACTGGGGCTCGGTGCCTGCACTACAAATCCACTGCTCTTGGAGGCCATTTTTTCCCTTATGTTGCCCTTGTTTTATTGTTGTAGTTGTTATTGCTGTCATTGTTGTTAGATAGGACAGAAAGAAATGGAGAGAGGAGGGGACAACAGAGAGGGGGAGAGAAAGACTGACACCTGCAGACCTGCTTCACCACCCATGAAGTGATCCCCCAGCAGGTAGGGAGCCAGGGGCTTGAACCGGGATCCTTGTCCTGGTCCTTGTTCTTTGTGCCATGTACACTTAACCTGCTGCACTACCATCTGGCCCCCAGCAATTTTTTAATAGCTAACTCTATAGAATAATTATTCACAGCCATCAGCATCTTATCTTTTCTAAGCTCGCTCCAGACTCCTGAGAGCAGAAGGGGGGGAAGGGTGGTGGAAGAGATGCCAAGCATCAACTCACCTGCTCTCCCTGAAGTTTGTGGTGCACCGCAGCCCCCAAGAAGGCCCTACTGTCTCCTCCCTGCAGTTTGCTAAACAGCTCAACCCCCAAGAAGGGTCTAACTATGCAGTGAGCAATAAGCTTCTCCAGGGAGCTCCTCAAATAGTTTGTTGCCTCTTCCCCCCAGTGAAGCTTCACCCAGAGATTTTTACTTTGTAGCCCTGCTCCAAACTCAGTCTCTTGCCCTTATTCAGCTTTTGTAGTCCTTACTTTGTCTGACAGGGTTAACTTTGGAGTGATTGAGGGACATGTAATAGGAGGTAGGTAAGGAGGTTGTATAGTTCTAAGTAGACACTATTTCATTAGGTATTTTATGTTGTCTTTTTAGGTCTTTCTACTTGCTTGCTGCATATACTGACTCACTGCAGACTGTTGTGCACTTTTGCTTTCAGGTCTATATTTGCCCAAATTTATGGATACATGTGAACATATGTCCTATCTCATGGGACCTGGTCTGTATCTAGGTTTTGGGACTTTGTTAGGAAGTGAACCACCTGAAATGGAATTAAAGAATCCTATGAGAAAGGAAAGGTCTCACCTGGGTAATGTGGCTGAAGAGTTGGCATTTCACGCCTGATGTCTCTGGACACAGTCCACAGTGAGGCATGTCGAGGTGGTACTGGTTGCATTGATTAGGTTGGGATCGGCAGATGCAATATCAGTTTGGTATGTATTGAGAGAAGCATGCAGGAAAGTAAGCCCCAGTCTAGAGGTTCCAGGACAGGGGGAAACTTGGGCTTTATAGAGGAAGCGGGAGGTTCCTGCTGTCTTAGAGTTTAAGAAGGCAATAGATAGTTATTGCTGTAATCAAATTATCTGGCAGTTGGGTCAATTGTTAAGATTTGCTCTATCATACAAAAAAACATCACCATAATTATGTCCTTTGATGCTACTTATATATTATACTTACATGTGTCATATAGAGTAACACCACTGGTTGCTTCTGTTCTCCCTGTTCTAAGCTTTTAGGAGAGTCAAGATTTCAAAGAACACAAGTTATTATTAGCAATGTATTAACAGTTTGAGCCCACTGTTAAAATCCAGTCTGAATACTAATTTGAAGTCTTAAGTGCTTAGGCTGAAGGAACATAGACCCAGCCTATGGTCTGTGCATTAAAAAGTCTGAGACGTTCAATCAGTTTTTCCCCTCACAGCAATCAAATAGTGATTTGTGCGACTACAGGTTAATAGGAGTGTACATCAACACCATTCCCACCACCAGAGGGCTGTGTCCCATCCCATCGTCCCCCCAATGAAGCTGAACATGTACTCTCACCTTCCACCCAGAGATTTGTACTTTGTTGCCCTGCTCTGAACTCAGGCAGATCCTGCTTTGAGCTTCCCTTTCTGTTCTTCTTTCTCAGCTTCTATTTTTGAGTGGGGTCATCCCATACTCATCTTTGTCTTTCTGACTCATCTCACTTAACATAATTCCTTCTAGCTCCATCCAAGATGGATCAGAGAAAGTGGGTTCATTACTCTTAATAGCTGCATAGTATTCCATTGTCTGGATATACCACAGCTTTCTCAGCCACTCATCTGTTGTTGGGCACCTGGCTTGCTTCCAGGTTTTAGCTATTACAAATTGTGTGCTATGAACATAGGTATACACAGATCTTTTTGATTGGGTGTTATGGAGTCCTTGGGGTATATCCCTAGGAGAGGAATTATTGGGTCATATGGAAGGTACATGTCTGGCCTTGTGAGGGTTCTCCAGTTGCTCTCCACATGGGTTGGACCACTTCACATTCCTGCCAGTAGTATGGAAGGGTTCCTCTGTCCCCGCAGCCTCTCCAGCATTTGTTGCTGCTGTCCTTTTTTATGTAGGCCATTCTCACAGGGGTGAGGTGGTATCTGAATGTTGTCTTTATTTGCATTTCTCTACTATCAGCAACCTGGAGCAGTTTTTCTTGTGCTTGTTAGCCTTTTGGATCTCTTCTCTAGTGAATGTTCTGTTCATATCCTCTGCCCATTTTTGCATGGGGTCATTTGCTTTTTTTGTTGCTGAGTTTGGTAAGCTCTTCATATATTTTGGTGATTAGTCTCTTGTCTGATGTCTGGCATGTGAAGATCTTCTCCCATTCTGTGAGGGGTCTGTTTGTTTTGAAAATGGTTTCTTTTGCTGTGCAGAAGCTTTTCAACCTGATGTCGTCCCACTGATTTGTTTATTTAGTCTTCCTTGCAATTGGGTTTGTATCATCAAAGTGAGGTTTAGGTGGGAAAGTGTTCCATCAATGTTTTCCTCCATGTATTTGATAGTTTCTGTTCTAATATCTAGGTCCTTGATCCATTTGGACTTGATTTTTGTTTCTGGTGAGATAAGGTGGTTCAGTTTGGGGATTTCCGTCCTTCTCGATACTTTAGGATTCTTTGTTCCTCTTCTTGTATTCTTGTGTGTCTGCCAGGCGTGCAGTAAGATCATCTACTTTAGCTTTTCCTTGTTCTCTCCTGTGAGCTTGTATGGCCATGAGTTTCCCCGTCAGTAATTCTTCAGCTGTGTCCCATATATTCTGATAGCTCCTGTCTTCATTTTCATTTGTTGCTAGAAACATCTGAATTTCTTGCTTGAGTTTCTCTTTGACCCAGTAGTTATTAAGCATTATATTGTTGAGCTCCCGAATGTTTGCCTTTTAGAAACTTTTAAAAAAATTTTATTAACAAAAAGGAAGCACTGAAAAAAAACATAGGGTAAGAGGGGTAAAACTCCACACAATTCCCACTACTAGAACTCCATATACCATCCACTGCCCTGATAGCTTTCCTATTATTTATCCCTCTGGGAGTATGGACCCAGTGTCATTGTACGGTGCAGAAGGCGCTTGTTGTTGAATGTTAGCTTTACGCCACTGTGGGGAGAGAAGATGATTGGGATGATTTCAGTGGTCTTGCACTATTTCATACTGTCTTTGTGGCCTAGCATTCGGTCTATCCTTAAGGATGTGCTGTGTGCATTTGAAAAGAATATGTATTCCAGTTTCTTGGTGTGAAGGACTCCAGATATGTCCAGGATGTCTAGTCTATCCATCACGTCGAATAATTACACTGTGGTGTGCAGAGAGCTGCGGCACTAGGTAGGGTGGTCAGCAGTTATTACAGTGTGTGGTGTGCAGAGAGCTGCAGCACAAGGCAGGGTGTTCAGTAGTTATTACAGTGTGTGGTGTGCAGAGAGCTGCAGCACTTGGCAGGGTGTTCAGCAGTTATTACAGTGTGTGGTGTGCAGAGAGCTGCAGCACTTGGCAGGGTGTGCAGCAGTTATTACACTGTGTGGTGTGCAGAGAGCTGCGGCACTTGGCAGGGTGTTCAGCAGTTATTACACTGTGTGGTGTGCAGAGAGCTGCGGCACTTGGCAGGGTGTTCAGCAGTTATTACACTGTGTGTTGTGCAGAGAGCTGTAGCACTTGGCAGGGTGTTCAGCAGTTATTACACTGTGTGGTGTGCAGAGAGCTGCGGCACTTGGCAGGGTGTTCAGCAGTTATTACAGTGTGTGGTGTGCAGAGAGCTGCAGCACTTGGCAGGGTGTGCAGCAGTTATTACAGTGTCTGGTGTGCAGAGAGCTGCAGCACTTGGCAGCGGGTTCAGCAGTTATTACAGTGTGTGGTGTGCAGAGAGCTGCAGCACTTGGCAGGGTGTTCAGCAGTTATTACAGTGTGTGTTGTGCAGAGAGCTGCGGCACTAGGTAGGGTGGTCAGCAGTTATTACAATGTGTGGTGTGCAGAGAGCTGCAGCACTTGGCAGGGTGTTCAGCAGTTATTACAGTGTGTGTTGTGCAGAGAGCTGCGGCACTAGGTAGGGTGGTCAGCAGTTATTACAATGTGTGGTGTGCAGAGAGCTGCAGCACTTGGCAGGGTGTTCAGCAGTTATTACAATGTGTGGTGTACAGAGAGCTGCAGCACTTGGCAGGGTGTTCAGCAGTTATTACAGTGTGTGGTGTGCAGAGAGCTGCGGCACTAGGTAGGGTGGTCAGCAGTTATTACACTGTGTGGTGTGCAGAGAGCTGTGGCACTTGGCAGGGTATTCAGCAGTTATTACAGTGTATGCTGTGCAGAGAGCTGCAGCACTTGGCAGGTTGTTCAGCAGTTATTACAGTGTGTGATGTGTAGAGAACTGCAGCACTTGGCAGGGTGTTCAGCAGTTATTACACTGTGTGTTGTGCAGAGAGCTGTAGCACTTGGCAGGGTGTTCAGCAGTTATTACACTGTGTGGTGTGCAGAGAGCTGCAGCACTTGGCAGGGTGTTCAGCAGTTATTACAGTGTCTGGTGTGCAGAGAGCTGCAGCACTTGGCAGGGTGTGCAGCAGTTATTACAGTGTGTGGTGTGCAGAGAGCTGCAGCACTTGGCAGCGTGTTCAGCAGTTATTACAGTGTGTGGTGTGCAGAGAGCTGCAGCACTTGGCAGGGTGTTCAGCAGTTATTACAGTGTGTGGTGTGCAGAGAGCTGCGGCACTAGGTAGGGTGGTCAGCAGTTATTACAGTGTGTGGTGTGCAGAGAGCTGCGGCACTTGGCAGGGTGTTCAACAGTTATTACAGTGTGTGGTGTGCAGAGAGCTGCAGCACTTGGCAGGGTGTGCAGCAGTTATTACAGTGTGTGGTGTGCAGAGAGCTGCGGCACTTGGCAGGGTGTTCAGCAGTTATTACAGTGTGTGGTGTGCAGAGAGCTGCGGCACTAGGTAGGGTGTTCACCAGTTATTACAGTGTGTGGTGTGCAGAGAGCTGCAGCAGTAGGCAGGGTGGTCAGCAGTTATTACAGTGTGTGGTGTGCAGAGAGCTGCAGCACTTGGCAGGGTGTTCAGCAGTTATTACAGTGTGTGGTGTGCAGAGAGCTGCAGCACTTGGCAGGGTGGTCAGCAGTTATTACACTGTGTGTTGTGCAGAGAGCTGCAGCACTTGGCAGGGTGGTCAGCAGTTATTACACTGTGTGTTGTGCAGAGAGCTGTAGCACTTGGCAGGGTGGTCAGCAGTTATTACACTGTGTGGTGTGCAGAGAGCTGCAGGACTTGGCAGGGTGTTCAGCAGTTGTTACAGTGTGGTGTGCAGAGAGCAGCAGCACATGGCAGGGTGTTCAGCAGTTATTACACTGTGTGGTGTGCAGAGAGCTGCAGCACTTGGCAGCGTGTTCAGCAGTTATTACACTGTGTGTTGTGCAGAGAGCTGTAGCACTTGGCAGGTGTTCAGCAGTTATTAGAGTGTGTGGTGTGCAGAGAGCTGCAGCACTTGGCAGGGTGTTCAGCAGTTATTACACTGTGTGGTGTGCAGAGAGCTGCGGCACTTGCAGGGTGTTCAGCAGTTATTAGAGTGTGTGGTGTGCAGAGAGCTGCAGCGCTTGGCAGAGTGTTCAGCAGTTGTTACAGTGTGGTGTGCAGAGAGCTGTAGCACTTGGCAGGGTGTTCAGCAGTTATTACAGTGTGTGGTGTAGAGAGCTGTAGCACTTGGCAGGGTGTTCAGCAGTTATTACAGTGTGTGGTGTGCAGAGAGCTGCAGCACTTGGCAGGGTGTGCAGCAGTTATTACAGTGTGTGGTGTAGAGAGCTGTAGCACTTGGCAGGGTGTTCAGCAGTTATTACAGTGTGTGGAGTGCAGAGAGCTGCAGCACTTGGCAGGGTGTGCAGCAGTTATTACAGTGTGTGGTGTGCAGAGAGCTGCGGCACTTGGCAGGGTGTGCAGCAGTTATTACAGTGTGTGGTGTGCAGAGAGCTGCAGCACTTGGCAGTGTGTTCAGCAGTTATTACAGTGTGTGGTGTGCAGAGAGCTGCAGCACTTGAAAGGGTGTTCAGCAGTTATTACAGTGTGTGGTGTGCAGAGAGCTGCAGCACTAGGTAGGGTGTTCAGCAGTTATTACAGTGTGTGGTGTGCAGAGAGCTGTAGCACTTGGCAGGTGTTCAGCAGTTATTACACTGTGTGGTGTGCAGAGAGCTGCGGCACTTGGCAGGTGTTCAGCAGTTATTACAGAGTGTGGTGTGCAGAGAGCTGCAGCACTTGGCCAGGTGTTCAGCAATTATTACAGTGTGTGGTGTCCGGAGAGCTGCAGCCCTTGGCAGGGTGTTCAGCAATTATTACACTGTGTGGTGTGCAGAGAGCTGCGGCACTTGGCAGGGTGTTCAGCAGTTATTACAGTGTGTGGTGTGCAAAGAGCTGCAGCACTTGGCAGGGTGTTCAGCAGTTATTACAGTGTGTGGTGTGCAGAGAGCTGCAGCACTTGGCACGGTGGTCAGCAGTTATTACACTGTGTGGTGTGCAGAGAGCTGCGGCACTAGGCAGGGTGTTCAGCAGTTATTACAGTGTGTGGTGTGCAGAGCTGCAGCAGTAGGCAGGGTGGTCAGCAGTTATTACACTGTGTGGTGTGCAGAGAGCTGCAGGACTTGGCAGGGTGTTCAGCAGTTGTTACAGTGTGGTGTGCAGAGAGCAGCAGCACATGGCAGGGTGTTCAGCAGTTATTACAGTGTGTGGTGTGCAGAGAGCTGCGGCACTAGGTAGGGTGTTCAGCAGTTATTACACTGTGTGGTGTGCAGAGAGCTGTAGCACTTGGCAGGTGTTCAGCAGTTATTACACTGTGTAGTGTGCAGAGAGCTGCAGCACTTGGCAGGGTGTTCAGCAGTTATTACAGTGTGTGGTGTGCAGAGAGCTGCAGCACTTGGCCAGGTGTTCAGCAATTATTACAGTGTGTGATGTCCGGAGAGCTGCAGCCCTTGGCAGGGTGTTCAGCAGTTATTACACTGTGTGGTGTGCAGAGAGGTGCAGCACTTGGCAGGGTGTTCAGCAGTTATTACAGTGTGGTGTGCAGAGAGCTGCGGCACTTGGCTGGGTGTTCAGCAGTTGTTACAGTGTGGTGTGCAGAAAGCTGCAACTTGGCAGGGTGTTCAGCAGTTATTACAGTGTGTGGTGTGCAGAGAGCTGCGGCACTTGCAGGGTGTTCAGCAGTTATTAGAGTGTGTGGTGTGCAGAGAGCTGCAGCGCTTGGCAGAGTGTTCAGCAGTTGTTACAGTGTGGTGTGCAGAGAGCTGTAGCACTTGGCAGGGTGTTCAGCAGTTATTACAGTGTGTGGTGTAGAGAGCTGTAGCACTTGGCAGGGTGTTCAGCAGTTATTACAGTGTGTGGTGTGCAGAGAGCTGCAGCACTTGGCAGGGTGTGCAGCAGTTATTACAGTGTGTGGTGTAGAGAGCTGTAGCACTTGGCAGGGTGTTCAGCAGTTATTACAGTGTGTGGAGTGCAGAGAGCTGCAGCACTTGGCAGGGTGTGCAGCAGTTATTACAGTGTGTGGTGTGCAGAGAGCTGCGGCACTTGGCAGGGTGTGCAGCAGTTATTACAGTGTGTGGTGTGCAGAGAGCTGCAGCACTTGGCAGTGTGTTCAGCAGTTATTACAGTGTGTGGTGTGCAGAGAGCTGCAGCACTTGAAAGGGTGTTCAGCAGTTATTACAGTGTGTGGTGTGCAGAGAGCTGCAGCACTAGGTAGGGTGTTCAGCAGTTATTACAGTGTGTGGTGTGCAGAGAGCTGTAGCACTTGGCAGGTGTTCAGCAGTTATTACACTGTGTGGTGTGCAGAGAGCTGCGGCACTTGGCAGGTGTTCAGCAGTTATTACAGAGTGTGGTGTGCAGAGAGCTGCAGCACTTGGCCAGGTGTTCAGCAATTATTACAGTGTGTGGTGTCCGGAGAGCTGCAGCCCTTGGCAGGGTGTTCAGCAATTATTACACTGTGTGGTGTGCAGAGAGCTGCGGCACTTGGCAGGGTGTTCAGCAGTTATTACAGTGTGTGGTGTGCAAAGAGCTGCAGCACTTGGCAGGGTGTTCAGCAGTTATTACAGTGTGTGGTGTGCAGAGAGCTGCAGCACTTGGCACGGTGGTCAGCAGTTATTACACTGTGTGGTGTGCAGAGAGCTGCGGCACTAGGCAGGGTGTTCAGCAGTTATTACAGTGTGTGGTGTGCAGAGCTGCAGCAGTAGGCAGGGTGGTCAGCAGTTATTACACTGTGTGGTGTGCAGAGAGCTGCAGGACTTGGCAGGGTGTTCAGCAGTTGTTACAGTGTGGTGTGCAGAGAGCAGCAGCACATGGCAGGGTGTTCAGCAGTTATTACAGTGTGTGGTGTGCAGAGAGCTGCGGCACTAGGTAGGGTGTTCAGCAGTTATTACACTGTGTGGTGTGCAGAGAGCTGTAGCACTTGGCAGGTGTTCAGCAGTTATTACACTGTGTAGTGTGCAGAGAGCTGCAGCACTTGGCAGGGTGTTCAGCAGTTATTACAGTGTGTGGTGTGCAGAGAGCTGCAGCACTTGGCCAGGTGTTCAGCAATTATTACAGTGTGTGATGTCCGGAGAGCTGCAGCCCTTGGCAGGGTGTTCAGCAGTTATTACACTGTGTGGTGTGCAGAGAGGTGCAGCACTTGGCAGGGTGTTCAGCAGTTATTACAGTGTGGTGTGCAGAGAGCTGCGGCACTTGGCTGGGTGTTCAGCAGTTGTTACAGTGTGGTGTGCAGAAAGCTGCAACTTGGCAGGGTGTTCAGCAGTTATTACAGTGTGGTTTGCAGAGAGCTGCAGCACTTGGCAGGGTGTTCAGCAGTTATTACAGTGTGGTGTGCAGAGAGCTGCAGCACTTGGCAGGGTGTTCAGCAGTTGTTACAGTGTGGTGTGCAGAGAGCTGCAGCACTTGGCAGGGTGTTCAGCAGTTATTACAGTGTGGTGTGCAGAGAGCTGCAGCACTTGGCGGGATGTTCAGCAGTTATTACACTGTGGCCCGAAAGCAATGTAGAGGTCTACATCAGGATAGTAGTCTTAAGTTCTTCTTAAGCACACAGTCTAATAATTAATTGCTTTTTGGTATTCATTTTTATTATTATTATTTGTGGTTGGAGTGTAAGTTTTTTAGAGGGGAGTTTGAGTTTTGAGAAAGGGGTGGGAGACTCATACAGCCGTGCCTGAAGACTTGTGAGGCGTCCCCCTGCAGCTGGGTCCTTGAGGACTGTGATGTGTGCACTAAGCACCACCTGGCCCCA
Organism: Erinaceus europaeus; assembly: GCF_950295315.1. Lineage (NCBI taxonomy): Eukaryota > Metazoa > Chordata > Mammalia > Eulipotyphla > Erinaceidae > Erinaceus > Erinaceus europaeus. Next base: position 210,569,085 of record NC_080162.1, on the reverse strand, counting down.
TGGTGTATTCAGTGCAGGAGTTACCCTCCTTTCCTGTGTGCTTGTGTATTCCCGCCTTAGAGATCCTTGTCAAAGTCATAAATATCAATGGTCCCTGAATTAATTGAATAGGTGTTACGGGGAAAATTGATGGGAGAGAAAGTAAAAGCTATTGTGCTTCGACACGGAGGAGAGAGAAGAGAGAAAGAGGAGATCCAGCACGGAGAGGGAACACGATTCTTTATTCGCACGGGCACCTCAGAGTTTGGTGAGAGCGCAGTGGTTCGGGCCATATGGGGCTAGCAAAAATGGCCGCCTAGCGCAGCACTCTTCCCTGCCTCTAATCACAGAAGTGAAAAGTGAGGGGCAGAAGAAGGGCTTTATAGGGCAACAATCAGGAGTGGCAAGCCAGGACTGGATTGGTTGGAAAGGCGCTCCAAGAATGTCCCAATCTCAAGGGAACTGCCAATAGCCTGAGGGGACAACATGGCAGATGTGACTGCATCTGTACAATTTCCCAGCAAAAAGCAAATTAGAATTTCCTTTTGTTGTATCTCAGTGCTTTTTAGCCTCCCAGCTGCAGTTGCTACCATGATCCAACCTGACCTCCCTGGGCAGACGCCCTCCCCCATGTGTCCTGGAGCCTCCCCTCCCCAGGCCCCTGCCCCACTAGGGACAGACAGAGACAGGCTGGGGGTGTGGCTCCACCTGCCAACACACATGTCCAGTGGAGAATTAATTACAGAAGCCAGAACTCCACCTTCTGTTCCCCATAAAAATCTTTGGTCCAGCCTCCCAGAGGGATAAAGACTAGGAAAGCTCCCAGTGGAGGGGATGGGACATGGAACTCTGGTGGTGGGAATTGTATGGAATTGTATCCATCTTATCCCACGTTTTATTGAAGCACTTATAAAATAAGAAAATAAAAAGAATTTTGTTTTGGACATACTGAGCTCAAGATGCTAATGGACTGCAGTTACTGAAGAAAAATGAAAACTTTATTATCAAAACAGAGGACAGTATTCCTCCTATTTTGCTATCTGGATAAGATTAATTATAAAGTAAAAAATCAAGAATCTGTTTATATTATATTCAGCTACATGTCTTTAATTGAGTGTGTTACTGTTTCATCATTTGATTCTCAGGTAAATATTTACTGATTTTTGAAAGTGTTATCCTTGTTAAGCCAAAGTAAAGAGTGAATATTCCTAGGGCCCAGGTGATGGTACACGTGTTACCATGTGCAAGGACCTGGATTTAATCCCAGCCCCCACCTATGGGGGAAAAGCTTCACAAGTGGTGAAGCAGGGCTGCAGGTGTCTCTCTCTTTTTTTCCCCCTACTCTCTGTGCTCCCCTTCCTTCTTGATTTCTCTCTGTCTCTATCCAACAAGTGAAGAAATAATTTTTTAAAAGCACAACGACCAGTGTAAGGATCCTGGTTGGAGCCCCAGGCTCCCTACCTGCAGGGAAGTCACTTCACAGGCAGTGAAGCAGGTCTGCAGGTGTCTTTCTCTCCACCACTCTGTCTTCCTCTCCTCTCTCCATTTATCTCTGTCCTATCAAACAACAACATCAATAACAACAACAGTAATTACTACAATAATAAGACAACATGGGCAACAAAAGGGAATAAATACATAAATATTTAAAAAATAAAAATAAATTTTAAAAAATCTTTTAATGAGAGGAGTCCAGCAGTAGCACAGCAGGTTAAGCGCAGGTGGCACGAAGTGCAAGGACCAGTGTAAGGATCCCTGTTCGAGCCCCCGGCTCCCAACCTGCAGGGGATTCGATTCACAAGTGGTAAAGCAGGTCTGCAGGTGTCTGTTTTTCTCTCCCCCTCTCTGTCTTCCCCTCTGCATTTCTCTCTGTCCTATCCAACAACAACAACAAGAGTAATAACTACAACAATAAAACAAATGCAACAAAAGAGAATAAATAAATATTGTTTTAAAAAATCTTTTAAAGAGTGAATATTCTTAAAATTGATCTTTTGTATAGCCTAAAACATGGAAGTCTTTTTGAAGACCTTGTGAATTATAGTTCATTGCTTTAGTCATTGCTTTTTTTTTTAATTTTTGTTTATAAAAAGGACACACTGACAAAAACCATAGGATAAGAGGAGTACAACTCCACACAATTCCCACCACGAGAAGTCAGACGTCTATAGATTATTTGAAGGTATCAGACCTAAATATGTCTTCCAAACAAAGAGACTCACCCAGTGATCAGAATGTCTATATAAAAAACTGAAAAAACTTTTCCTAAATTTTTTAGAAGTATAGTTCTCACTTCTTTTGAATCAGGCTTTCATTACTGCATCAGTACCTGTAAAGTCTAGTGCAGAGTACTTTCATTACTGCATCAGTACCTATAAAGTCTAGTGCAGAGTACTTTCATTACTGCATCAGTACCTGTAAAGTCTAGTGCAGAGTACTTTCATTACTGCATCAGTACCTGTAAAGTCTAGTGCAGAGTACTTTCATTACTGCATCAGTACCTGTAAAGTCTAGTGCAGAGTACTTTCATTACTGCATCAGTTCCTATAAAGTCTAATGCAGAGTACTTTCATTTTAGTAATTGCAGTCATGATTAAAGGCACAAATGCTGGCTAGTAAGTTTTGGATTGGTTCAGTTTGGTTTAATTTAAAATGCAATTTTTTTAATTTGTAAATGGAAATATTGACAAGACTATAGGATAAGAGGGGTACGTTTCTACACAATGCCCATCTTTCTTTTTGTGGAAGTAGGAATAAAAAACAGCTATAGTTCCTTCAATCTTATGAAATTCAAGTCTCTTTGAATACCCAATAAGTAATAATACTGTTGTAGATTGATTGCAAGCTATGTTATTAAAACAAACAGAAAAAAACTTTTTTTTTTTTACCAGAGCCCAGCTTAACACTGGAATAGTGGTTTATGGTGGTGCAGGGATTGAACCTGAGACTTGGGAGCCTCAGGCATGAGAGAGTCTCTTTGCAGAACCATTGTGCTATCCACCCCGGCCCAACACCATTATTTGTTAATGCTTAATGAAAAAAAGGCACAAATAACCTGCCAGACTAGATCAAGTTCACAAAATGCATCTTTGTTGCAACTGGGCAAAATATAATCTTAAATGGAAGAAGAGTGCATTCCCACTGGAGTGAGTGGCCAGGAGAAGCCAATCCCCCTGGGGCCTCCCCGCTCTTGCCCCAGTTCCTTTTAGACAGCAGAGGGCAGCAGAATGAGACTGAGCTTCACCGGCCGTTCCTTCACTGTGCTCTGTTCTAGCAGCTACAACTGCCCTACAAAGACAACACAGGTTTTAAGACTAAGTATTTTGACATCAAACAAAAGTACTCAGCAGTGATTGATAAAACTCCAGTGCCTGGTGATACGTATAATGTATTCTAGGTCTTTATTCTGGAGAGTATTTGAGAGAACAGATACTTAAGATGGTGAGTCATAGGGTGAACTTGATGCCTCAGGATACTGTAGCTGTTTTACAGGATAACCCACCTCCAGGAAGTGTCCTAGCACACAATGGAAGTTTATAGACTGAGTGAATGATTACTGACATTCATTCAAGAAAAACAGCTTGTTTCCATAGCTGATCACTGATTCACAATCTACTGTTTCATCTTTGGGTGACATCGAGCACAGTTATCACAAGAACATCATGGTCAAAGTATCTTAAGATCTTGGTTTTGATTTTGCCATTCTGATATTGATAAGTCCTCAGAAACCGATCTCTCTAAAATCACCTCTTTCTCCCTGGACTAGAGTGTTTGCCTCTTTTTATTATTTTTACTGATTTAATGTGAATTTTAAAAAAACTTTTTAAATTAATATATTTATTTGAAAAAGGAGACATTAACAAAACCATACGATAGGAGGGGCACAACTCCACACAGTTCCCACCACCAGAACTCCATATCCCACCCCCTCCCCTGGTAGCTTTCCCATTCTTTATCCCTCTGGGAGCATGGACCCAGGGTCATTGTGGGATGCAGAAGTTGGAAGGTCTGGCTTCTATAATTGCTTCCCCGCTGGACATCGACGTTGACAGGTGGATCCATACTCCCAGTCTGCCTCTCTCTTTCCCTAGTAGGGCAGGGCTCTGGGGAGGCGGAGCTCCAGGACACATTGGTGGGGTTTTCTGTTCAGGGAGGGAAGTCTGGTCAGCATCATGCTAGCATCTGGAATCCGGTGGTTGAAAAGAGAGTTAACATACAAAGCCAAACAAATTGTTGAACAATTAGGGACATAAAGGGTGGAATAGTGCAGATGAAGAGTTAGGGGTTACTCACTGCAGACTATTGTGTACTTTTGCTTCCAGGTATATATTTTGTCCTAGTTTATAGATACTTGTGAAAATATGCTCTATCTCATTTTTATTTATAAAAAGGAAACAATGACAGAAACCACAAGATAAGAGGGGTGCAACTCCACACAGTTCCCACCACCAGACCTCCATATCCTATGCCCTCCCCTTTCCTATTCTTCATCCCTCTGGGAGCATGGACCAAGGGACATCATGGGGTGCAGAAGGTGGAAGGTCTGGCTTCTATAATTGCTTCCCTGCTGAACATGAGCGTTGACAGGTGGATCCATACTCCTAGCCTGTCTCTCTCTTTCCCTAATGGGGTGGGGTTCTGGGGAAGTGGAGCTCCAGGACACATTGGTGGGGTCATCTGCCCAGGGAAGTCCGGTTGGCATCATGTTAGCATCTGGAACCTGGTGGCTGAAAAGAGAGATAACATACAAGGCCAAACAAACTGTTGACTAATCATGAACCTAAAGGCTGGAATAGTTCATATGAAGAGTTGGGGTGTCTCTGTTTTGTAGACAGTTGGTAGTCCTATTTTAGTTATAATCCAAAGAGCTCATGACTGTACTACTTTTTTTCCCCCCCTGAGCCTGACATCTGATATGCAGGTGGATCCAGTTATTCTCTGGTGAGATGATGAGATGATATCATAGCTGGAAAAAGACCAGAAGGCTGAATCAGGGAAGAAAGTAGCTCCCAAATATAGGAAAGGTGTATAAATACTGTTGACTGTAAAACCCATCGGTTTGATCTGATCTGGGGCCCATATTCAGCTTAGGAGCCTATGTGACCTCTGCATCCCTGTAGAACTGAGCTCACATTCTGTGGTCATGAGTAGGAATGTTCCAAGCCGCCCCAATTTCAGGACCCATCTTCCTCAAGTGGAACATAGAGTATGTTGTCCAGCCTTCCTTCAGAGGATGGAACATTTTCTACCATTGTTGATCCATGTTGAAGGCAAGGTCCTATGTGGGGCCCACAAAGGGGTCTATTGTGTTGTTCCTGATAGGAATAACTGGTAACAATGGAGAGAGGGATGTATTTGAAGTCTAGGCCTGTCATGTCTGCTTGGGAATCTCGGGACTCCCCGACTAGGGCCCCAGCTGATGGGATTAATGTGGGATTTAACAAGACTACGGGATAAAAGTACAAGTTCCCACCACCAGAGTTTGTGTCCACTCCTCTCCATTGGAAGCTTTCCTGTTCTTTATTCCTCTGGGCGTATGGACCAAAGATCTTTATGGGGAGCAGAAGGTGGAGTTCTGGCTTCTGTAATTGCTTCTCCACTGGACATGGGTGTTGGCAGGTGGATCCACACCCCCAGCCTGTCTCTGTCTGTTCCTAGTGGGGCAGGGCTCTGGAGAGGGGAGGCTCCAGGACACATTGGTGAGGTCTTCTGCCCAGGGAAGTCAAATTGGCACCATGGTAGCAACTGCAACTTGGTAGCTGAAAAGCATTGAGACATAAAGCAGAACAAATTGTCTAATAACCAGGAACTTAAAGGTAATAACAGATGAGTATAAAGAGTGTAATAAATGAGATTTGGGGTCTTCATGTTGGAAGAATCTAGGCAGTCTATGTTAGGTGTGCTACCAGTGCACTGCACTCAGCTCTGGCTTTTTGGTGGTGCATGGTTTGAACTGGGACTTTGGAGTCTGAGGCATGAAAATCTCTTTGCATAACCACCAAGTCATCTCTTCCACCCTACACTTTGTTTCTTTTTTCCTAATATCTAGGATAGATCTGCCTATCTCATCCTAAGAGCTAACTAAATGCTTGTGGGATGCAAAGTAGTCACTTAAGTTTCCTGAGCCTATTTCTTTATTAATAAGCTAGAATGTTACCCACCAAATCTCACAGAATTACTGTGTGACAGACGTCATGGGTGTGAAAGCACTGTGTGCACATAAGTTGTATTAGTTTAATTTTTGTTATTGACATTGGGTAAATAGGCCTCAGAAACTCTTGAAATTTTTCTTCTCCTTCTCCTCCTTCTCCTTTCCCTTCCCTTCCCCTTCCCCTCCCCCTCCCCCCTCCTCCTCCTCCTCCTCCTCATCCTCCTCCTCCTCCTCCCTCTTCTCTCTTTTCCTTTCTCCCTTCTTCTCCCTTCTCCCTTCTCCCTTCTCATTTCTTCTTCCTTCTTCTTGTTCATGCAGTGCCATGGACTGAGCCCAAGGCCTCACATGCATAGTGCTGGTGAACTACCAACCAGACCCAGTTTTTTAATTTTTTTAGAGCTAGGGAGGAAAGAGGGGAAACACTAAAACACCACATTTCCATCCATAGATGTTCACTTTTTTCTTTGTTGAGGTTCCACATGGTGCTTCCATGTGGCACTGGGAACTAACCCAAAGGTTCATTCATGGGGGCAGTGACCACCATCTAAACACACGAGCTCCTGAGTACTAACCAGGCCGACCCTGATTAGCTTCACAGTGGCTGTAGACTTGAGTTCTTATGACTGTGACTGTTACATTGGAGGGTTAATGGCGTCTAGCACAGTGGCTGACACATGGGCACAGTTTCTCACCCCCATGGTAAATATTCACAAGACTCTCTCACATCTTCCTTAGGCATAGACTTGAGTTCTTATGACTGTGACTGTTACATTGGAGCGTTAATGGCATCTAGCACAGTGGCTGACACATGGGCACAGTTTCTCACCCCCCATGTTAAATGTTCGCAAGGCTCTCTCACGCCTTCCTTAGGCCCATTCTACCGTCACACACCAGTACCTTCAGAACCCCTTCCACCCTCCCCTTTCTACTCTCTACCCAGAGTCCTTTTCTTTGGAGCAATGTAGCACATACCCAGTCCAGGTTTCAGGTTGTGTTTCCCCTTTTATTCCCTGTTGCTTACGTGCCACTTATGAGTGTGATCATCTAATCTTTGTCCTTCTCCTTTTGGCTTATCTCACTTAACTTGATTCCTTCAAATGCTGTTCAAGCTGAGGTGAAGGAGATGACGTCATCACTGTGCTGCTGTGGACATAGGTTTTTTTTGCTTCCTCTGGATAAATTATCAGAAGAATTTCTGGGTCGTAGGGTCGGTCCATTCCTAGGGTTCTAAGGAACCTCCATACTCTTCCTCAGGAACTGCACAATGTACATTCTCATCAGCAATATAGATGGCTTCCTTTGACCCACATCCTTGCCAACAGTTGTTGTTGCTGTCATTTCTGATGTGTGACATTCTCACAGGAGTGAAGTGGTGTCTCATTTTTGTCTTTATTTGTATTTCTTTCATAATCAGTGACTTTGAGCATTTTCTCATATGTCTCTTGACCCCCTGGGTCTCTTTGGTGAAGATTCTATCCATGTTTTTGCTCCATTTTAATGGGTTGTTTGTTCTTTGTTATTGCACAGTTTAAAGAGCTCTTTATATAGTCTGGTTATTAGTCCATTATCTGATATATGGCATGTAAAGATCTCCCATTCGGTAGGGTGTCTTTCAGTTTTAGTGATGGTTCCCTTTGCTATCAGAAACTTTTCAGTTTGATGTAACGTACTGGTTTATTTTTGTTTTTGTTTTCCTTGCTGTTAAACTTGAGTCTTCGAAGACATTGCTGAAACATAGAAATGTGAAGTGTCCTGCTAATGATTTCCAGTCTAATACCCATGTCTGAGTATAAATATTGTGAACCCCATTGATTTGATCTGGGGCCAATATTCAGCATAGGAGCCTATGTGACCTCTGCATCCCTGTAGGTCCAAACTTGCATTCTGTGGTCATCAGTAGGAACATTCCAAATTGCACCCATTTCAGGACCTATCTTCTTCAGATGGTAGATAGAGTATGTTATCCAACCTCCCTTCTGAGGATGGAACATTATCTACCATTGTAGATCCACACTGAGGGCAAGATCCTATGGAGGCCCCCAAAGGGATCCATTATGTTGTTCCTGATGGACATGACCAGTGACAATGGAGAGAGGGATCTACTCGAGGTCTAGGCCCATAATGTCTGTGTGGGAATCTCAGGATTCCCCCACAAGGGCCCCAGCTGATGGGGTGGCCTGATAGTGACTAAAGAGTCATGATTAAAGTATGCCAGTCTCTTGCCCTTATTCAGCTTTTGCAGTCCTTGCTTTGATAAGGTTAGCTTTGGAGTGAGTAAGGGAAGTGTAACAGGAAGTAGGTGAGAAGGGTATCTAAGTCTAAGTAGACACTATTTCATTAGGAACTTTATGGTGTATTCTTGGGTCTTTCTATTGACTCACTGCAGACTATTGCACACTTTTGCTTTCAGGTGTATATTTTGCCCTAATTTATGGATACATGTGAACATCTGCCCTATCTCATGAGACCTGGTCTATATCTAGGTTTTAGGGCTTTGTTAGGAAGTGAACCACCTGAAATGAAATTAAAGAATCCTATGAGAAAGGGAAGGTCTCACTCAAATAATGGTGCAAAGGGTTGACATTCCACGCCTGACGTCTGTGGATGGTCTGAAGTGAAGCATGCTGAAGTGGTACTGGTTGCGTTGAATAGGTTGGGATCAGCAGATGCAATATCATTTGAAACATGCAGGAAAGTGAGCCCCAGTCTAGAGGTTCTAGGACTGGGGGAAATTTGGGGTTTATAGAGGAAGCGGGAGGTTCCTGCTGTCTTAGGGTTTAAGAAGGCAATAGATAGTTATTGCTATAATCAAATTATTTGGCAATTGGGTTGACTTTGAAAATCCTGTTGTTTGGATTTGCTGTATCATACACGACCTCAGGATAAATTGTCCTTTGTTGTTAATACACACACACACACACACACACGTATGTATGTATTTTATAAAGTAACACCACCGGTTACTTTTGCTCTCTTGGTCTAAGCTTTTAGGAGAGTCAGCATTTCAAAGACTCAGCCTATGGTCTGTGTATTGAAAAGTTTGAGACATTCAATCAATTTTTCCCTCATATTAATTGAATAGTGATTTATATGACTACAAGTTAATAGACATGTACCTTCCATATGACCCAATAATTCCTCTCCTAGGAATATACCCCAAGGACTCCATCACACCCAATCAAAAAGATCTGTGTACACCTATGTTCATAGCAGCACAATTCATAATAGCTAAAACCTGAAAGCAAACCAGGTGCCCAACAACAGAGGAATGGTTGAGAAAGCTGTGGTATATTTACACAATGGAATACTGCACAGCTATTAAGAACAATGAACCCACTTTCTCTGACCCATCTTGGATGCAACAAGAAGGAGTTATGTTAAGTGAGCTAACTCAGAAAGACAAAGATGAGTATGGGGTGATCCCACTCATAAAGTTGAAAAAGGAGCTGAGAAAGAAGAACAGAAAGGGAAACTCAAAGCAGAATCTGACTGAGTTTGGAGCAGGGCACCAAAGTTCAAATCTCTGGGTGGAGGGTGAGGGTACGTGGTCAGCTTCACTGCGAGCGTGCGGGGGGTGGGGTGGGATGGAACACAGTCTTTTGGTAGTGGGAATGGTGTTGATGTACACTCCTATTAACTTTTACTCATATAAATAGATTTGTTATTTATTTAGAAAACTCTCTGGACTTTGTCTTTTGTAGTCCCGTGACAATGGCATCAGCTGTGACTTTTATCATCATCTACCTGGACTTTAACAGTAATTGAGGCAACATGAGTAATGTGTTACTTTGTGACTTTTATCATCAAGCACCTGGACTGTAACAGTAATTGAGACTTGAGCAATGTGTTATTTTGTGTAACTGTGCCATTCGTGTACCTTCACTCTTAGAAGGATTGTGAAATGTAGGCATCTCTGATTTTCAGGCTATGAAGACTAGACAAGCTTTTTCAAGTCTGTCACACTGCCAGGGAGTCTGCTTCTTCTATGTCTGCCTTTCTCTTTAACACATTCTATATAAGAGTACCAAGAAGGATTGTGAAATGTAGGTGTCTCTGTTTGTCAGGCTATGAAGACTAGACAAGCTTTTTCAAGTCTGTGACACTGCCAGGGAGTCTGCTTGTTCTATGTCTGCCTTTCTCTTTAACACATTCCATACAAGAGTACCAGGATAATTTCCCTAAAGTGTAACTTTTAATAGAATATCTTGCTTAGGAAAACCTGCAATTATGGGGCTTTACAAATCGCAGAGATTTGTCTTGGTTGACTTTATCCCATTGAAGCACCATGAGGTCATTGTACCCCTGCTAGCTTGAAAGCTGTGGCCTATAAGAGCTACTGCTTCCCAACTGCCTGGTTGTTAAGGTCTTGATTTTGCCGCCTTTCAGACTTCATGCTCTCACGGTTTCGTGTCCGTTTACGTCTTGTCATTTAATGTACACTGGAATTCGCTTTAGTGGACTTATTTATGGCTCTTTTTTAGGAACACCTTTGTGTTTCTTCCCTGTCCCCTTTCACGTTCTTTACTTCCTCCTCTCTCCCATCACCGATTCCTCATCAGCCCCCATCCCTCACCTCCACCTCTCTTGTTCTCTGATTTAGGGTCTGTGGAGGTCATTTTAAGTCTTCCCTATTTGAAGAAGTCTTCCCCAGTAATTTCTCTATTCCTGCCCCTTTTTTCTTAGCTTTTTTTTGTTCAATATATTTATACTTGGAATTACTTTAGAAAGTTTCCCCAACTTAACAGATTTGTTCTGTATAAGATGTTCTGTATAGGGCACTGTGTCGCACACACATCTCACCACATGCTAAAGCTTGAAGTTCAAGGCCCTGGTGTCCACTTGCAGGGTCAAGGGGGAAAGTGCTGAAGCATGGCTGGGGTTTGACTTTCTCTCTCCCTATCTAGCCCCCTTTCCTTCCAATTTCTATTTTTCTCCAATTAAATTTTAAACAGATAAAATATTTTTATTGCAATTTTATGTAACACTTTCATATAGAATATAGTTCCTGATCACTTATTCCCAGCCTGTAGAAGTAATGGCTTTCATGTTTGATGCAACTGTGCCTCAGTCCATAAACTAGAATATGCCTGGGCAGCTCTGGCTAAGTAGTAAAATTCGGAAGCTGCCTGTGTAGAGTCCCAAATTTGATTTCCAAATCCACATATGCCAGTGTGGTGCTCTCTGGTTCTCTCCCATTAAATAAGGAATCTTAAAAGTAGAATGTGAGCATGTGTGTACCCTTATTTGCATATAGGGGAGCCAGGTGGTGATGCACCTGGTTAAGCACACATAGTACCAAGCACAGGGACCCGGGTTTGAGCCCCCACTTCCCACCTGCAGGGAGGACACTTCACGAGCAGTGGGTGAGGCAGGGCTAAAAGCTAAAACCAGGGGCCGGGTGTCCTGAGGGCCAGGAGGCCACTCACTTGGAAGCGACCCTACACTAACTACACAAACAGATCTGATTGAGCTCCTGGCCCCAGACAGCAGCACTGTGTAAAGGGGATGCTTCAGAAGTGTGGACTGCGCCACAGCCTCTCTCTGCCTTTGCCTCTCTGCCTTTTAGCTCTATGTGAGGAGAAAGGAATCTGCCAAGAACAGAATCACACAAAGCCCCAGTGGGAACAGCCCTGTGACATAAATCGGTATTATCCTGCATGTCTTCTGTATAGTCAATGGTATCTTATTTCATACACTCGTGTAATTGATATATAAATTTGTGTACATGTCATGTAAGTATGTTGAGTTGAAGATGTGTAAGTTTTTGTGTCTGGTGTGTGTGTGTGTGTGTGTGTGTGTGTGTGTGTGTGTGTGTATTATAGAAAGCCGAAGAAGTGTTCTTGGGGTATGGAACTGGGATGATGAAATAGCAAGGAAAAAAGTGTACTTTTGTCATAGTTTTTAATAATTCATACCACTGTCATCCTATTTTTTAATAATTTGCTCCACTGTCATTACAATTTTACTAGTTATTTATCTGCCTATATAAAGTCTGATTTTTAAAAGGTTAACAGCTTTCATCTCCGCCTAAAGATGTGAAAGCATCCCTTCTGCCATAGCTCCATGCACTCGGCACAGCGCAGTTTTAAAGGAGGCTTGTTTCTTTGATAGACAGCTGATATAAAGGGAACAGGACAATGCCCCACTTGTATATCTTGTATCTGTTAAGCCCTAGTCCATAGTAGAGGTTCTGTAAACGCTAATGAACAGTGAGTGAATAAATGTACCTTGAGAAGAACAAAGTTCTGCAGGCATTCAGCAGATGAAGCATTTTCTTAGGTGCTGTTGTTGTGTTTTGAATACTATTGTGAACCTGGCACAGCAGTGGGCAGGAGCTTGGCACTGTGGATCTAGGTTGCTTTGAATTTAACCAACACTTTGTGGAACCTGTAGGCAAATATGGAGTTCACCATGTGGTGTATCTTTTGTTTCCAGAAATCAGAAGCATGATAGAATTCTCCAATAATTAAACTAAGATATGAACATAATCTTGAAAATTTGATCTTGAGACATAAAGACTGGGTAGTAATATTTGGTAATAACTTAATTGAGGGTATTGACATATGAACAACACACAGCATCTAAATCCCCATCAGAGGAGCATTTTCTGGCTCAAAAGAAAACTACAAATGTAGTTACTATGATATCCAACCAAGTACTGCTTGACTAGTAGCCCCTGCCAAGAGGAGGCAGGCAGCTAGTCTGCCTGGCAGGTGCATAGCCCTGGGGGAGAGCTGCTGAGCCTCCTGTCGCCTGAGCCTCTCTCCCCTTCTCTGCCTCTGAGCTCACCCCCTTCCCATGGAGGTTTGCTTCTCCAAAGACATGGTTGACAATCAGGTTGGCACAGACATCTAGGGCACCTGATTCTTCTGCTGTTCTCTGAAAATAATAAAAGTCAAATGTCCATATGTCAGTGTCTTGTAGCTTCTGTTAGCATGAGTCCACATTCCTGAGTCTAGTCAATGAGAGTCTGCGTGACTCATGAAGGTAAATGATGCCTTTGGGCATCTGTGGGAGCAGACTGCGGGCTCTCCAGGGGACGCTGCCCTCTGAGCCATCAGCTCTATGTTCCTTTCCACACAGCACCAGGATGTCTTTCCTGAAGTATTATTAAGAACACCTTAATAATGTATGCGGTTCAGTTAGAGAGTACCACTGTGACCTGAGTGACAGTAGACTCTTGTGGGTGAGTATCCCTCACTGGTTTTTGCAAATCCCACCCCTGTATGAACCAACACACCATGAGGATCCCCAGAAAGCCATTCCAGTACAGACTTCCTAGCCTCCTCTGGTTTCACTTTTAGTTCTCATGTCACTGTCAGCATTGATCCTGGCATCATGCTCAGGTCACCTCCTAACCTGGTCTCTCTTACAGCAGTGAAACCCAAAGAAGACCGAGGACGCAGTGAGCTCAGCAAGAGTAAGCTTAAGGATGCAAGTAGAGCAGGCAATGAACGAGGTTACGGATTTTTTTCTTCCATTCCCTTTCCCTTTCCCATTCCCATTCCCATTCCCATCCCCATTCCCATTCCCACCTCTCTCTCTCTCTCACTCTCTCTCTCTCTCTCCCCTCCCCCCACCTCTCTCTTTCCTCAATACAGCCCCAAGTAGCATTTCAGAGGGTTTCAAACTCCACACAGTACTGTGAGAAAAAAACGGAAGCGTATGTTCTCAGTGATGTATTCAGTGTCCTGTGATTATAAGGAATTTAACTCTAGGGTCTGGGTAGTGGTGCACCTGGTTGAGCGCACATGTTACAATGTCTAAGGACCTGGATTCGAGCCTCAGTCCCCACCTACAGGGTTACGCTTTGCAAGTGGTAAAGCAGTGTTGCAGGTGTCTCTCTGTCTCTCTCCCTCTCTGTTTTCCCCTTCCCTTTTGATATCTGGCTATCTCTATCCAATAAATAAATAAATAAAGATAATAATTTTTTAAAAGATATTTAACTCTTATTTTATTTTATTAAAAATTTTTTTAATTTTATTTATTTATTCCCTTTTGTTGCCCTTATTGTTTTATTGTTGTTGTCGTTGTTGGATAGGACAGAGAGAAATGGAGAGAGGAGGGGAAGACAGAGAGGAGGAGAGAAAGACAGACACCTGCAGACCTGCTTCACCGCCTGTGAAGTGACTCCCCTGCAGGTGGGGAGCTGGGGTTCGAACTGGGATCCTTATGCCGATCCTTGTGCTTTGCGCCACCTGCACTTAACCCGCTGCGCTACAGCCCGACTCCCTTAACTCTAATTTTAACAAGACAGCATAGATAATAGAGTAATCCCCACCCTCCCCAGGGTTTCATGGGGCTTCAACCCTTGTGAAATCTTCACTACTTTCTCTTTCTGATAGACAGAGAAGGAAAGATACCACAGCACTTTCACTACTTCCTCTTTCTGATTGAGACAGAGAAGGAAAGATACCACAGCACTTTCACTACTTCCTCTTTCTGATAGAGACAGAGAAGGAAAGATACCACAGCACTTTCATCACTTCCTCTTTCTGATTGAGACAGAGAAGGAAAGATACCACAGCACTTTCACTACTTCCTCTTTCTGATAGAGACAGGGAAGGAAAGATACCACAGCACTTTCACTACTTCCTCTTTCTGATAGAGACAGGGAAGAAAAGATAACACAGCACTTTCATCACTTCCTCTTTCTGATTGAGACAGAGAAGGAAAGATACCACAGCACTTTCACTACTTCCTCTTTCTGATAGAGACAGAGAAGGAAAGATACCACAGCACTTTCACTACTTCCTCTTTCTGATAGAGACAGGGAAGGAAAGATACCACAGCACTTTCACTGCTTCCTCTTTCTGATAGAGACAGGGAAGGAAAGATACCACAGCACTTTCACTGCTTCCTCTTTCTGATAGAGACAGGGAAGGAAAGCTACCACAGCACTTTCACTACTTCCTCTTTCTGATAGAGACAGGGAAGGAAAGATACCACAGCACTTTCACTACTTCCTCTTTCTGATAGAGACAGGGAAGGAAAGATACCACAGCACTTTCACTACTTCCTCTTTCTGATAGAGACAGGGAAGGAAAGATACCACGGCACTTTCACTACTTCCTCTTTCTGATAGAGATGGAAGGAAAGATACCACAGCACTTTCACTACTTCCTCTTTCTGATAGAGACAGCGAAGGAAAGATACCACGGCACTTTCACTACTTCCTCTTTCTGATAGAGACAGAGAAGGAAAGATACCACAGCACTTTCACTACTTCCTCTTTCTGATAGAGACAGGGAAGGAAAGATACCACAGCACTTTCGCTACTTCCTCTTTCTGATAGACACAGAGAAGGAAAGATACCACAGCACTTTCACCACTTCCTCTTTCTGATAGAGACAGGGAAGGAAAGATACCACAGCACTTTCACTACTTCCTCTTTCTGATAGAGACAGCGAAGGAAAGATACCACGGCACTTTCACTACTTCCTCTTTCTGATAGAGACAGAGAAGGAAAGATACCACAGCACTTTCACTACTTCCTCTTTCTGATAGAGACAGAGAAGGAAAGATACCACAGCACTTTCGCTACTTCCTCTTTCTGATAGAGACAGGGAAGGAAAGATACCACAGCACTTTCACCACTTCCTCTTTCTGATAGACACAGAGAAGGAAAGATACCACAGCACTTTCGCTACTTCCTCTTTCTGATAGAGACAGGGAAGGGAAGATACCACAGCACTTTCACCACTTCCTCTTTCTGATAGAGACAGAGAAGGAAAGATACCACAGCACTTTCGCTACTTCCTCTTTCTGATAGAGACAGGGAAGGGAAGATACCACAGCACTTTCACTACTTCCTCTTTCTGATAGAGATGGAAGGAAAGATACCACAGCACTTTCACTACTTCCTCTTTCTGATAGAGACAGGGAAGGAAAGATACCACAGCACTTTCGCCACTTCCTCTTTCTGATAGACACAGAGAAGGAAAGATACCACAGCACTTTCATCACTTCCTCTTTCTGATTGAGACAGAGAAGGAAAGATACCACAGCACTTTCACTACTTCCTCTTTCTGATAGAGACAGGGAAGGAAAGATACCACAGCACTTTCACTACTTCCTCTTTCTGATAGAGACAGGGAAGAAAAGATAACACAGCACTTTCATCACTTCCTCTTTCTGATTGAGACAGAGAAGGAAAGATACCACAGCACTTTCACTACTTCCTCTTTCTGATAGAGACAGAGAAGGAAAGATACCACAGCACTTTCACTACTTCCTCTTTCTGATAGAGACAGGGAAGGAAAGATACCACAGCACTTTCACTGCTTCCTCTTTCTGATAGAGACAGGGAAGGAAAGATACCACAGCACTTTCACTACTTCCTCTTTCTGATAGAGATGGAAGGAAAGATACCACAGCACTTTCACTACTTCCTCTTTCTGATAGAGACAGGGAAGGAAAGATACCACGGCACTTTCACTACTTCCTCTTTCTGATAGAGACAGGGAAGGAAAGATACCACAGCACTTTCACTACTTCCTCTTTCTGATAGAGACAGGGAAGGAAAGATACCACAGCACTTTCGCTACTTCCTCTTTCTGATAGACACAGAGAAGGAAAGATACCACAGCACTTTCACCACTTCCTCTTTCTGATAGAGACAGGGAAGGAAAGATACCACAGCACTTTCACCACTTCCTCTTTCTGATAGACACAGAGAAGGAAAGATACCACAGCACTTTCGCTACTTCCTCTTTCTGATAGAGACAGGGAAGGGAAGATACCACAGCACTTTCACCACTTCCTCTTTCTGATAGAGACAGAGAAGGAAAGATACCACAGCACTTTCGCTACTTCCTCTTTCTGATAGAGACAGGGAAGGGAAGATACCACAGCACTTTCACTACTTCCTCTTTCTGATAGAGACAGGGAAGGGAAGGTACCACAGCACTTTCACTACTTCCTCTTTCTGATAGAGACAGGGAAGGAAAGGTACCACAGCACTTTCACTACTTCCTCTTTCTGATAGAGACAGGGAAGGAAAGATACCACAGCACTTTCACTACTTCCTCTTTCTGATAGAGACAGGGAAGGAAAGATACCACAGCACTTTCGCCACTTCCTCTTTCTGATAGACACAGAGAAGGAAAGATACCACAGCACTTTCGCTACTTCCTCTTTCTGATAGAGACAGGGAAGGGAAGATACCACAGCACTTTCGCTACTTCCTCTTTCTGATAGAGACAGGGAAGGGAAGGTACCACAGCACTTTCACTACTTCCTCTTTCTGATAGAGACAGGGAAGGAAAGATACCACAGCACTTTCACCACTTCCTCTTTCTGATAGACACAGAGAAGGAAAGATACCACAGCACTTTCGCTACTTCCTCTTTCTGATAGAGACAGGGAAGGGAAGATACCACAGCACTTTCACTACTTCCTCTTTCTGATAGAGACAGGGAAGGAAAGGTACCACAGCACTTTCACTACTTCCTCTTTCTGATAGAGACGGAAGGAAAGATACCACAGCACTTTCACTGCTTCCTCTTTCTGATAGAGACAGGGAAGGAAAGATACCACAGCACTTTCACTACTTCCTCTTTCTGATAGAGACAGGGAAGGAAAGATACCACAGCACTTTCACTACTTCCTCTTTCTGATAGAGACGGAAGGAAAGATACCACAGCACTTTCACTGCTTCCTCTTTCTGATAGAGACAGGGAAGGAAAGATACCACAGCACTTTCACTGCTTCCTCTTTCTGATAGAGATGGAAGGAAAGATACCACAGCACTTTCACTGCTTCCTCTTTCTGATAGAGACAGGGAAGGAAAGATACCACAGCACTTTCACTACTTCCTCTTTCTGATAGAGACAGGGAAGGAAAGGTACCACAGCACTTTCACTACTTCCTCTTTCTGATAGAGACAGGGAAGGAAAGATACCACAGCACTTTCACTACTTCCTCTTTCTGATAGAGACAGGGAAGGAAAGGTACCACAGCACTTTCACTACTTCCTCTTTTGATAGAGACACAGCACTGCTCACTTGCTTGTGAAACTTCACCTTTGCAAGATGCTCTCCTTTGCTAGTCCGTAGCTTGAGCCTGGATCCTTGCACATAGCTCAGTGTGCACTCTACCAGACTAGCCATTCCCAGCCCTGAGAACAGTCACAACTCTTGGAAGTGAATCTTTAAAAATGAAATATTGCAGGACAGTCAAGATAGCTCACCTGGTGTGGTGCCTGCCTTGTCATGTACCCAGCACAGCTCTAAGCCCCGCCCCACCTTACTGAGGAAAGCCTCAGTGCTATCTGACCTTACTGAGGAAAGCCTTAGTGCTCTCTGACCTTACTGAGGAAAGCCTCAGTGCTATCTGACCTTACTGAGGAAAGCCTCAGTGCTATCTGATCTTCCCCTCTGACCTTTTTTCTCTTTATATCCCAGCAATCAGGCAGGGCCTATAGCACTCCATGAACCATGAAGTGGACAAAGCACTGGACTCTCAAGCATGAGGTCCTGAGTTCAATCCCCAGCAGCACATGCACCAGAGATGTCTGGTTCTTTCTCTCTTCCTACTTTCTCATTAATAAGTAAATAAAATCTTAAAGCTCCAATGATGACAGAAAGTAAGAATATTGCATCAAGCAAGCACACTGGTAGGATGCACTTTACTAAATAGCAGTCCCCCTTCTCTCCTATTCCTCCCTTTCTGCCCCGTCTTCTTTGCATCAAGCAAGCACACTGGTAGGATGCACTTTACTAAATAGCAGTCCCCCTCTCTTCTACTCCTCCCTTTCTGACCTGTCTTCTTTGCAAAGTGTCTAAGCATTCAACTTGGACTTAAATTCATTGAGAATCTACCTGGGGCAGTACTTATTACTTTGATTTAAAATGACATTTTTTTTCTTAGTTGGTTAGGACTGCACAAAATTTTCAGATAAGTAAATACAAAGTTATAAAGTCTTTTTTTTTAACAAATGTATTTCTTAGAAACTATTAGCATTCACAGCTTTTCCTCATTATACAAAATAAGCAGCAAACTGAGACACTGTTGGATTATTAGCACGTACATAAATTCATGAGGCTGCTACCTCAGCACACCACTGTTGGATTATTAGCACATACATAAGTTCATGAGGCTGCTACCACGGCACACCACTGTTGGATTATTAGCAAGCACATAAATTCATGAGGCTGCCACCTCAGCACACCACTACAGAGCTGCTCCTTACACCATGGTGGTAAATAGCATGGGTAGAATTCTTGTGCAGGAAGCCACGGGCCATCCCTGCTAGCTAGATGCTACTTGACCAGTCGCTGAATTTTCTGTCCTCCTCACCAAACTCACTGTTCTCTGGCTTGTTTTCTTGGGTGGGTGTGGAGTGAAGGGGAGATTAAAGGTTATGCTCACTGGAAACAACTCCGGTTTTCATCCCTACCTGAGTAAGGTTGATTTCACAGCCAGAAGCATTTTGGATGTTAAATCAGTAGGTCCACTTCTTCTTCTACGTCCACTGTACGTTCTACTCAGAATGCTCACCACCTAAGCTATTATCAATTTGAAGTACTTGTCCTTCCTTTCTTTACTAGTAACAGCTTTTATGATAAAATTAGCATTTCTAAACCACATCAGACTATAAAATTATATGCTAACTGCCAGGCTAGCTTCGCGGGTGGGAGAGAGATGACCAGGAACTCATGGCCGAGTGAGAACGCAATCCAATGTTTATTGATCAGAGAAAAATGCCTTTTATATCTTCCAAAGGGGAAGTGACAAGTGGTAAAAGGAAATGACTAGGAAAGGGGGTGGAGCAAAGAAGAGCCATGAAGGTAGAAAGCTTCCATAGCAGCTGTTACAAAGGTTCTAACCAGTGGGGATTAAATCAATGCCATGCAGGCAGGGCGGGTCTCAGGCAAAACAGTGATTATGTAAATAGACCACAGCATCAAGCAATGCCAGGGAACCTGTTGTGATGACCAACATGGATAGAAACAGAAGCAGAATTAGCCAAAGGAGAAATGATGACCAACAGCTAACAGGAAAGTTACAAGAAAAAAAAAAATTTTTTTTTCCATTAAGTGTTTAATGGCAGAAGGTACACATGGTCAGCATTAGTTAAGAGACATCTACAGTGCTTCTAAACTATGCTTGTGAAAAATCACTTATTTTCTTATTTGACCAAAAACTAAAATACACCAAAGTACATTACACAGTGTCAAAAGTCCTGAAAATAAGGAAGTACATAGTTTATGCTATGAATGGACATAAAAGGAATAGACGGAGTCTGAGAAATTACGAGTACTGGCCTGTTCTTCTCCCTCCCATCTGGGGCTCAGGCTGCTACTAGCCTTCCTTTTACTGTTGTCGGAGTCAGAGTCTAATCGGGGACTCTCGGAAAACTGAAATGACAGATTGCAGGAACAGAACTGTCTTGAAGCTGAACGGTGTTATGACAAGCTGAAATTTGCACCAAGCATACAGCTATCTTGAGACAAAGGAAATCCTTGTCATTGATGTCCTTTGAACCCTGAGATGATGAGTACCCATTTAAAAATTGCAGAGTAGACAGAAGTTCCTTTCCCCTCTCCATTCTGCTTGTCTAGTTTTTTTATTTTTCCAGACATCATTGTTTTTCTTCAGATTTTTGGGAGCCCTGTAACTTTCCTGAACCTTGCTTTATTAATATTTTTAATTTTTTAAAATTTATTTTCCCTTTTGTTGCCCTTGTTTAATCTTATGGTTATTGATGTCCTTGTTGGATAGGACAGAGAGAAATGGAGAGAGGAGGGGAAGACAGAGAGGGGGAGGAAAAGAGAGACACCTGCAGACCTGCTTCACTGCCTGTGAAGTGACGCCTCTGCAGGTGGGGAGCCGGGGCTCGAACAGGGATCCTTACACCTGTCCTTGCCCTTTGCGCCACGTGGCTTCATCGTTATTATTTTCAAGAAGAAGTCCTAGAGCTTGAGACCCATTTGTGCATCCTGTAAGTGGGGGAGGTCGCGTGTAGGTGTCAGCTTCTTGTTGTTACTGCTTTGGAATGTTTCTTCCTTACAGTGGCATCTCCTTCGGTCTTTGTGAGTCTGTGGCAGATGTGAGAATTGCCCTGGAAGTGCATATGCACGCATATGTAGGTGACCTCTCGCGGTGCTCACATGCTCCTGCTCCCCACCGCACATTCTGGTTGGATCCAGAATCTCTGTCCCAGGACAATTCTCCGGGTCACCTGCTTGGCGAGCCGTGGCGGTATTTGAAGATTGATTAATTCACCAGACACTTATTAAAGTTCTACTGTGTGCCAGAAACCACAGGGTAAAACTGGTATAGTGAGAAGTCAGTGACCCATCCACTCAAATGTACCAATGTAGCTGAGAAACAGACAGCAGGCAGATGCAGAGTCAGGCCAGGGACATGCAGGAGCTCTGGAGAGCAGGGGAAAGGTGAGTCTTACTCCGCTCCAGAGCACCAGGAAAGCCCCCTTGCAGGAATAACACAGTTTTCTCTCCCAGACAGAAAGCATGCTGTATACAAAGACTAGAGGGTCAAGGCTTGTATGTTGGTTTGAACACTTTAAATTTGACTTTAGACGGCTGTCAGCTGGCTTGTGAGTGACCTGGGAGGGAACAGAGGGGAAAAGATGATGTCTAAGCCCAGCCCATTGCATCGCAAGCCAGGCGCCATTCTGATTCTGTCTCCTTTCTTTCACAGACATGCACACTCCAGGTGTGTATTTTAACAGAGCAATGGTCTGTAACAGAAGTTCACCTCTCATAGCATGGGGAGTGGTTTGGGGAAAAGCCTACCTGGGAAACTTTGAGAGTAAGCCAGAGAGACAGTAGTAGTACTGTTTGTTTTAACTAAAACACTGCAATGTTATTGAAAGGAAAAGGAAGAGTTGAAATGATATTATTTAGAAATCATGGGATTGAGTGGCTTACTGAATTCATTTCTTCAGCCAATAATTCTGTACTCTGTATCAGACATGTGATCAGACACAGAGGTGGGGAGCTGGGAAGACACTGCTCTCAGACCTGGTGGTGGCAGCCTCCAGGTTTCTGGAGCAACTGTCTCCTTAGATGCACTGCTCACCAGCAATGGGACAGGCAGATGCATCAGACCCAAGACCCCTGGGCAAAAGAAATACTTTGATAAGCTATGAATGTCCCTTCTTGGGTTCCAAGTGCCTCTGAGAACCAGTGTCTAGATCTAGGGAGAGACTTACTAAGGGAGGGTGTGCCGTGGAAACAGGATTAGGAGCAGGGGGTACAGCCAGCTGGAGAGCCGCTGATGAAGTCCGTCATGATGACAGAGCCAGGAAGTCCAGGAGGTTGTCCCAGAAGAATGTGCAGGAAAAGAGAGGAGAGGAGGATGGAGGATTGGACCTGACCAAATGATAGAGAAAGAGGAGGAAGCTGAGGAGATAGTGAGGAGTGCTGGCAGAATGCACCTCCTGTTGTAAGCTAGAGCCAGTGCTGCCCTGCTTACCTATCCGATGTGCTTCCTTTCTTTTTGCTCTTGCATTGCTGGAGTCCTGGTCCTGGTCCCAGTCCCCTTCCCAGTTGGCTGGCTTTCCAACCGGGGGAAGCACTGCCTCTTGGGCTAATTTCTTTTGCTCAGGTTCAGGTATCCTCTGCCCCACGGTTTGGGCACCAGATGCTGGAGCTCACTCAGGGTGATTCTCAGCCAGGAAGGTAAGCTTCCCGAGGCTGTATCCCTAGCTCAAGAGACTACACGATAAAGAAAAAGACTCAGAGAGGATTCTGATGCGAACACACTCATTTATTGGAAGGTGTGCTTGGGTTTAAATAGAGATTCAAACAAAGAACATTTTTCAAATACGACATGGCAACCAGGTCAGCTGAGGGAGATACTGGATAGGCTCCTTGAGACATGGTGGGAATTGTGTGGAGTTGTACCCTCCTATCCTACGGTTTTAATGTCTGCCTTTTTAAATAAATAATAAAAAAAAAATAAAGATGTTAACCCAAGCTTGCAGATTGAACTCTGCATAGTCACTACCATTTCAGCTAAAGACAGTCGCAAGTTGCCTTATCAAAGGGCTCAGCAGCCAGGAACAGCAGACTTTTCAGGCACAGAGCACCAACAACCTAGTGGCCAAATAAATAATAACAACAGTAAAATCTAATGATAAACATTCACTCTTAAAGCTATTCTTACAAACTTGTTAGATTTCAAAATTGAATAAACTGTAAATACTCAAATATGTGAGGGTGGGTAAGAGGGTAGAAAGGAGGAGATTAACCTACAAAAGAAAGAGAGTACGTTTGCATGGGGGACCATGGAGCATGACCCTAGACATCCCAATAGAGAGTTGTTACTCAGGAGTCTACAGTCAGCTGAGCTGTCTTTTCTTGAAATAACTACAGAAAGCCTGTCTGCAACACTGGGAGATGCACAGAATATTCTACTCATTTGCTCCAGATGTAGAAGATTTAATATAAAAGCTAAAACCAGGGGCCGGGTGTTGGCGCACCTGGTTAAGTGCTTGTGTTATAGTGCACAAGGACCTGGGTTCAATCCCCCAGTCCCCACCTGCAGGGGAGAAGCGTCATGAGTGGTGCAGCAGTGTTGCAGGTGTCTCTCTATCACCCCCTTCCCTCTCAATTTCTGGCTGTCTCTATCTAATAAGTAAAAAAGAAAATTGAAAAAAAAATCTAAAATCAAACTATGAGAAAAAAAATCCTCATAATTAACATTGTTTCATGCTGTCATTCCTTTGTGATCATGCCAAAAGGAAAGTATTTGCAAAGATCTGTGAGCTGCCAGATAATGCCACATGTTCACAAGACCACGACTGAAGGTGATTTATTCAAAGTGGCAGACATTCGGCAGAGCATAACATGTTTGGAAAATATATTTGAAGACTTTTGTAGAAAAGATGTTAATTTCCAGCAGTAGAGAAACTGCTGTCATTAAGTGGTGCAGTTGTGCTGAGACTCATGGAGAAGGTTCACATGCTTTTTCTGCTAGATATTTCAGTCAGCAGAGTGCCTACTCACTTCAGTTGCTGTCTTACGAAGTGCTCAGAACAGTCATCAGATGTAGGTAATATTATTACCTGAAGTACAGATAATAATTTACATATTTTACAAATAGAATAAAAAGGCTTAGGGCTAGGTGGTAGTGCATCTGGTTGAGGGCACACATTACAGTGTGCAAGAACCTGGGTTTGAGCTCCCAGTCCCCACCTGCAGGGGAAAGCTTTTCAAGTGGTGAAGCAGAGCTGCAGGGATCTCTGTCTCTCTTCCTACCTACCTCCCCCTTCCCTCTTTATTTCTGACAGTCTCTATCCAATAATAAATAACGATAATTTTCAAAAGGCTTGGAAAGGTCATAACAGTGTTGCATAGGATAGGAACCAGGCTGCAACCCTGATTGAGGCCAGCTTCTTTACTAGCCATCATTCTGTACCGAGCAGGTCTCTCTATTTTCTGAATTACCAACAGCAACACACTCACAGACAGAGAGGGGGAGGGAGACGGAGAGGAAAAGAGAAGTTCCTGAATATGAGCCCAATTAAAGAGAAATTTTACTTAATTGGTTTTAAGAGTGAGTTTGGATGATAGCATCCCAACTCACAGCTGGAAATTTGTCAGCCTGTAAGAAATTCTGTTTTCATCTGCATCCACTGTTTACCAGAAGGTCTTTAGAGGGATGGCTTATAACTCCAGTTTCTTTTTATTATTATTATTATTATAGTTGTCTTTCCCTAAGTTTCCTATTGTGTCAGATACCCATCTATGTTATGAAGTAAAGGAGACTTTGGTGAAATGTTTTTTTATTATAGTTGTCTTTCCCTAAGTTTCCTATTCTGTCAGTTCCTAAGTTGCCTATTGTGTCATGGTGCCAAGTGAAAGGATCCTGGTTCGAGCTCCCGCTCCCCACCTACAGGGAGGTTGATTCACATAGGGTGAAGCAGGTCTGCAGGTGTCTATCTTTCTCTCCCCCTCTGTGTCTTCCCCTCTTCTCTCCATTTCTCTCTGTCCTATCCAACAACAACAACATCAATAACAGTAATAACAATAATAACAGTGATAAACAACAGGGGCAACAAAAGGGAGAAAATAGCGTCCAGGAGCAATGGATTCGTGGTGCAGGCACAGAGCCCCAGTGATAACCCTGGAGGCAAAAAGAAAAAGGCAGTATAGAGGGTCGGGCGGTAGTGCATCAGGTTAAGTACACATGGAGTGAAGCATAAGGATGGGGTGAGGATCCTGGTTCGAGCCCCTGGCTCCCCACCTGTAGGGGGTGGGGGGTCACTTCATGGGCAATGAAGCAGGTCTACAGGTGTCTTGTCTTTCTCTCTCCCTCTCTGTCTTCTCCTCTCTCGATTTCTCTGTCTTATCCAATAACAACAACAATAATAGTAACAACTATAAACAACAAGGGCAACAAAAATGGCCTCTAGAAGCAATGGATTCATAATGCAAGCACCGAGCCCCAGAAATAACCCTGGAGGAAAAAAAAAACAGTGTAAAGAATAATATTTTTCTAAGAATATCATGATGCCCAATTTCAGGTTATACTATAAAGTAATAGTACTTAAATAGTGTGATACTGGAACAAGATGGACATACAGACCAGTGGAATAGGATGGAGAGGCCAGAACTTGGACCACATACATATAAGCACCTTATGTAAAGCAAAGGGGACAGAACTGTCCAATGGGTAAAAGAAGGTCTCTCTAACAAATGGTGCTGGGAAAACTGGACAGCTGCATGTGGAAATATGAAACTAGACCACCAATTATCACCATACACCAAAATTAGCTCAAAATATATCAAAGATCTGGTTATCAGACCTGAAACATTTCATGACAATAGCACTAAAGATATAGTTGGAGACTCTAGCCCATGGGCAAGGGAAACAAAGACAAGACTGAACTAATAGGACTCTATCAAATTAAAAAGCTTCTGTCCATCAAAAGAAAACTCCATAAGGATAAACAAGAGACCCAGCAAAGGGATGAACATATACTTCAGATTGGTAGCTGTTGTTTTCAACGGGTTATGTTGTTTTCGCCGGGCTGGCTTCACAGGCAGGTAACAGACGACCAGGGACTCATGGTTGAGCTGTAGGCAGTATCTCTTTATTCATGCAGGATGCAGCACAATCTAAGATGAGCCAAGCTAAACTCAATTACTCTAAAACTCACAATGCTGTCTTTATATATACTTGCCAAGTAGGGTGGAAACAGGATGTGACATAGAGAGGGTGGAGAGAAAAGTGACTGGCAAAAATCTGAGTGTGACAAGGAGGGGGCAGAGCAGGCGAGAATCCTATCACTGAACCACCAATGCCCTGGAGGGAGTGCTTTATGTAAATGTAAAAGTGATTTATGTAAATAGACCAAAGCTTTGAATGGGATTAAATCTATCCCTATATAGGCATATGGTTAAGCAGAAGCCAGGGGGAGCTGGCATACTATCCAACAGGTAGCTGATATCAAACATCTACACAGAGCTCATACAGCTCAACAAAAAGAGCAACCCAATTAAAAAAGAAAATGGGCAGAAGGTATGAATAGACAGTTCTTGAAAGTAGACAACATAATGGTTCAGCAAAGAGGCTCTCATGCCTGAGGCTCTGAAGTCCCAGATTCAATCCCCCAAAACAACATAGCTGGTTAGAGCTTTGGTAACAAGGGAAAAAAGCAACATTTCCCCAATAAAGTAATCTTTAAAAAAAAAATCAATAGCATATTGGTTATGCAAAGAGACTCTCATACGTGAGGCTCTGAAGTCCCAGGTTCAGTCCCCTGCATCACCATCAGCTAAGGCTCTGGTTAAAAAAAAAAAAGGAAAAGATGTCTTGACAGTTCTTTAAAAAAGAGAGGCATGTGGCCCAAAGACATGTGCGGAAATGCTCTAATTCACTCATCACCAGAGAAATACAGATTAAAACCACATTGAGATACCACCTCATACCTGTGAGAATGGAGAGGACGTGGACAGAGGAACTCTGTTGCTCTGCTGGTGGGATTGCAAACTGGTGGAGCCACCATGGAGGACAGCGTGGAGAATCCTTAATCAAATACAAACAGACATGTCTTATTACCCAGCAATTCTACTGCTAGGTGTATATCCAAAAGAGAGAGTAAAACTAATTTGAAGGAACATATGTTCACAGCTGCATTATTCACAATAGCCAAAATATGGAAGTAACCAAAATGCCCTTCAACAGATGACTAGATAAAAAAGCATGGGACATATACTCGATGGACTACTACTTAGCAATAAAAAATATGATACTGTGTCCTTTGGGATAAAATGGATGAACTGGAGAATGTTATGCTTAGTGAAACACCAAGTTGCAGATGCTACCATGATTTCATCCTGACTTCCCTGGAAGACGACCTCACCAATGTGTCCTGGAACCCCACCTGCTCAGAGTCCTGCCCCATTAAGGAAAGACAGAAACAGGCTGGGGGGGGGGGGGGGCGGGGATCGACCTGCCAACACCAATGTCCAGTAGAGAAGCAATTACAAAAGCCAGAACTCCAGATTCTGCACCCCCCCCCAAAAGTTTTGGGTCCATACTCCCTATGGGGGAGAAATGTCAGGGGAAGATGACCAGAGGGCTCTGAACCCCAACTCCATCAGGACCCAGAGAGGGAAGAAAAAAAGAGGACATTCAGGAGTAGTAACAGGTGTAGTTGTGGTTTACAAAGGAAGAGAAGGCAGGACCAAAATAAAAAGGGGGGCAAATATATATCAGTCTAAACAGATAGTTATAGAGATAATAGTCAACACCTATCTGCAACCTTGGGAGAACTGCTGTAGCTTCTGATGGAGGGAGTGGGATGCAGAACTCTGGTGGTAGGAATGGTGTGGAGTTACACCCCTGTTATCTCATAATATTGGAAATTAATATTAAGTCACTAATAAAATTTTTAAAAATAATATTTTCCAAGTAGAATTGGTGCCCTATCAAGTAGATATGGCACCTGATTTCCTGTGCAAAGAATGTCTCATTAAAAATAGCAATAATAGGGAGTCGGGTAGCGCAGCGGGCTAAGCCCAGGTGGTGCAAAGCTCAAGTACCAGCATAAAGATCCCGGTTCGAGCTCCCAGCTCCCCAACAGCAGAGGAGTCGCCTCACAGGCAGTGAAGCAGGTCTGCAGGTGTCTGTCTTTCTCTCCCCCTCTCTGTCTTCCTCTCCTCTCTCCATTTCTTTCTGTCCTATCCAACAACGACAACAACAATAATAAATACAACAAGAAAAAACAACAAGGACAACAAAAGAGAATAAATAAATAAATATTTATAAAAAAAATAGCAGTAATAGTAGCCATTGATCTGAGGGTTGGTCATGGCTGTTGGTGGTGTTGGGGTCCAAACCTGGGGCTTTTACATGTGAGTCCCATATGCCACCACTAGCATCTCCTGCCTGAGGTCAGTTATGTGTGAGACAAACTGATGCTTACTTCCATAAGTCAGCTGCCTGAATCTTTACTTTTGCCTTAGCATTATTAGCCCCTCCCCCCCTTTGTGTGTGTGATCATTAGTGGGCTACAAGATTATAAGATTACAGTGTTTAGTTCCACACCACGCCCACCATCAAAATTCTGTGCCCCCACCACCTACCTATCCCCCACTTTTCATTTAAGAACATACACCTTTATACTTACCTGGCAGGGGGGATACCGTGATCACAAAGGTGGTTTTCCCAGGGCGAGGCTGATCCATTGCACTCTGGGTGTGCTGACCCCTGCCATTACCCCAAATGTGGGAAACTAGTGGAGGACTGTGTTTGCACTCTCCCCTGAAAAAAAATAATAAAATTAAAAAAAAAGAAAATACACCTTTATCATTATTTAGATAGAGATGTTGAGAGAGAGCACTGAAACTTTACCTCCTAAAATCTGCCTTTTCTTGCCTGTAAAGCATAGATTAACACATAGTTCCTACTAAGACTATTGTGATAATTATATAGAGTAAGCTATATAAAATACGTAAGCTCTTTACCTGACAAATGCTCAGGTTTCAGTGAACCATAGCTATCACTGTTTTTCTTAGTAGTGCCATTTCAGATCCCAAGGAAATGACATTCCTTCCTTTCCACCTCACTTCCACAACCCCACCCTCATAACTACAACCACTTCTAGGTGACATGTTAAGTAAGGTGCGCCAACTATTAGGATTTTTCTTAGCTTTTATGTGAGCTCCATGCTACCTGGTTTATTGAATGCTAAACAGCACTGGAGACTTTGAATCAGCAGATATATACAGATCTGGAACCTGTTTGGGCCAAACCCAGAACTTTGCTTATAGTCAACACAGGGCACAACACTGATTGACAGACACATCCTCAGGGCAGATTGTCTTAGAGCTTTGATCAGAGAAGTTGCAGTCTCTGTGGAGATGTGTTTAGGGAATTCCTGCAATATCTCAGATGGCACAGGTTTTTTTTTTTTTTCTTTTTCTTCCCCCGCTTTATCTCTGATCTGTTCCAGGGGGTTTTGTAGTTTCTCAGATGTCACACAGGGAAGAGTAAGAAATTAGTTGCATAAACACTGCATACCAAGTGCAGATGGTGTTGTAAATATTTCTCTTGGTTTGTCTTGTCAAAGCAGCATCCTGTGTAACGTCGGTCTTTATTATGGAATTACTAAACTAGTGTCGTGCCCTTCTTCCAGGTTACTTTAAAGGAAGTCGTATAGGAAGATGGATTTATAATTTCATTTCCTAGATATTCCACCACATGTGAGTTCTGAAAAAAAAGAAAAGAAAAACAATTTCATTCCATTCAGAAAAGTTAATTTTACTCTCTTGGTTAAATGTCTTTGTGTATTCAATTAGTTGACAACTGATTTTTTTTTTTTTTGACTACCAGGAAGTAGTCTAGAATTTTAGACATACCTCTGAAATTCTAGAAGAAGTTAAATATATAAATTGTGTTTTCCAAGTTATAAATTAGGTATCTCAGTTCAGAAAACTAATTTTTATAGAGAAAATTTACCTTTTAGAATTAGGCTTGTAATTTAATCCTTACTCATGTCAAATTATTTCATTGCCTCTGCCTTTAACAATTGCATTTATACGGCAAATTCAGCTATCTCTTATTCGTGTTAAAGAGCTGATGCACTCTTTGATTTTCTGTTTAATGGCTAAGTGCATGTGGAGTCGTCCTCATGCCACAAACCATTTTACCAAGGCATGCCAAGTGCCACCTGATAATTCAGTTATAGCAGTTGCTCTCATGGATCCCAAATTGCACAAGTAAATAGTGTCCCCCTTTAAAAGAGTTCAAGAAATGATAAGTCCTTATTCAGAGTCCAGATTTAATTATCTCTGGCTTGCTAAAGAATAGCTGAACAAGTAGATGGCATCTACTTCTCATACATAGCAGATCTTGTGTAACTACTGATCCATCTAGATTCTTTGTTTTTGTTTTAGCTGTACATCTCCGTGCAGTTTGAGTAGTTTGGCTTTGGTACAATGAGGACTGTGATGTGCTCAGTTCATAGTCAGTCCCATGTATAAAATGCTCACAGACATTGAGCCCTAATATCCTTTGAGCCTTAGTCTTGCTGGCTGATAGTCTGAACTCATTCTTCTTGAATTAGGGAACATTTGAGATCATGAAGTTCTGGTGAGAAGGCCGTTCAGTCTGGATGGACAGTTACTTAGCAGATATTTGCCATTTCATAGAGTTTTTGACACTTCTCCTTTCAAAAAATATGGCTATTTCCGCTTCCCTTTATTAAAATATATTTTTAAAGGTTTTACTTATTTAGGAGAAAGATAGGGAGAGAGAACCAGACATCACTCTGGCACATGTGCTGCCGGGGATCAAACTCGGGACCTCATGCTTGAGAGTCCAAAGCTTTACCACTGTGCCACCTCCCGGACCACTCCTCTTCCCTTTAATCTGAACTCTGAGGCTGGAAATAGTCTGTGACAAAAGTCTGTTTAGTTTCTCTTCAGAACCCTGGCCTTAGGAAACCAGCAACTTCCATTTCTCTCTTGGACACTGAGTCTTAGAATCCAGCTGCATGTGGTGAAGAAGTCTGTAAGTCTGTGGAAAGAGGCAAGCAGAGAGGTGCTAGCTGCTGGCACCCACATGTCACCCTCTGTGTGAGCTGTAGGAAGCAGAGCTGCCTTGGTAGACCCTGCTCAGCAGAAGTGGAGATGAGCCCTATCCAAAAGGGATATTTGTGAACAAAGTAAATGACTACTGTGTTAAGTTACCTCATTTTGTTGCGAGAGGAAGATGTAGACACACAAGCAGTTCTGAGCTGACTCCCAGTGTGGTGGCAACAGTCTGCCCTAGTTCCCACAGGGCTGTGAGAAGGGACATCTCATCTTCAGCATCAGACACACTTCCTCAACCATGTGACAGAGTGCTCACAGCACTGAGTGAGGAAGAGCTAGCCAGAGGGCACCATGCTGTGCTCAGAAGTAGAGGAAGGAAGCAACTTGGTCCCATGAGGAATCGTGAGCACCTGGGTATTTAGAGCGGAAAGGAAGGCTGAGGAGAGGGGCAGGTAACACTAGAATGAGGGCGGCCTTAATACCAGTGAGGACCCGTTGTACACAGACAGGTTGGTGCTTTTGTTGGAAGTGGCACTGGGCCACTCATCAGATGTGTTTTTGAGTCTTCTTTTGATTGGGGGAAAGCCCATTTCAGAGTATTGATACTGGAAAGACCTGTTAGATGTCCATCTCAGAACTTGTGGTAAGGACAATGAGAGCCTGAATCAACACTACAGTAGTAGGGTAAGGAGAAAATAGAATCAGAAAACATTTAAGAGTGTTAAAGTATTATAAGATATCAAGAGAGGGGAGGGGATAAGGAGTTCTGGTGGTAGGAATTGTGTGGAGTTGCGCCCCTCTTATCCTATGGTTTTTGTTAGTGTTTCCTTTTTATAAATAAAAATTATTTTAAAAAAAAAAGAAGATAAAAAGGAGAATATGTAATAACTGACTATGGGGATAAAGAAGCACAGAGCAAAGGTAAACTCAGATTTCTCAGTTATGTGACTGGCTACATCCCACTGCTGCTAGAAGGGGACAGACAGACTCAAGTATCTTGAGTGCACAAACCAGACATGAGAGGATGCTTAAACCGTGAGACCTGGCAGTCCTTGTCACAGGGGCAGAGCTGAAACCAGCAGGGTGGGCTTACCCAGGGAAGAGTGGGCAGTGACAAAGAGGAGAGGACTAGGCCTGAAAGGCTGGCACTTATAATTAACACAAGGAAAATGAGTCCATAAGAGATGGAAGAAATGCCCCGGAAACCTCCCAGAGAGCTCAGGATTGGTCTCGGAGAGCAAATGAGCAGTTTCCAGGAAGACGTTATCTTGCACGGCAAATGTAAACAGACAGTTCAGTAAGATGAGGAGTTGCTGGTAACTCTGGCCAGGCTGAGTAAGGCCGTCTCTCAGCAGATAACTGGGGAGAAAGGAAGTAGACACAGCTAGTGCAGTCTGGGGGACAGTGAGCATGAGAAGGTGGGGGCACATGAAAGTGCCTTTTTTGGCGTGGGGAAATTATGCACTGGGAATGAGGTTAAAGAGCAATGAATAAGAAGTGTGATTCTTGCAGAATATATCACACCCTAGTAACCATCCCCTGGTTTGTATTTTTATGCAGAGAAATAAAGGACCCCACCCCTACCAATCCCTTTTTCCTCTACTCACTGGCCTTATAGGTGGGGGAGTCTGAGTGACCTTCACACAGAAGAAAACAGAGTCTCCAGGAAGAATAGTTTTGTATAAACCAAGAAAACAAGGAGGATGACCTGTTTTTTTATAATGACATGAGTGTCCCCAAAAGAAAAGGAAAGATATTTCTACAACTGAATCAGGATAAGAAAAATCCCAGAAGGAAGAAAAGAGGAGTAAATGAGCATACTAGAGGTGGAAAGAGGGACTCTGGAGGTGGTGATATGATTTGCCGTTTATTATTGCCAGAGGTCACACACAGCGACATCTGCTTGGAAGACGACACCTGAAGACTCCTTGGTACGAGAGCACTGGTGGTGTCACTGAAGCATGGTCCTCAGTAGCTGTTAAGAGGTGCTGAGTCCTGAGCAGCAGGGAGGCTGAGGTACAGCTGTGGTGAGGCCTCCTTCGGGACACAGGGCTCACAAGGGCTGTGGCTGGGTCTCCCCAGAAAGCTCACACAGCAGCTGCATTGTAGTTCTCAGGCCTTCTCCCCGCCACTGCAGTGTCCACATGCAGCAGTAACGGCCATCAAGTAATAGCAGCTGATCTTGATACGGGCTCTGTGCTTGATAAACTGAAGGCTCAGAATGTTTAATAGTTACCCCAGTTTCCAGACAGGTTGACTTTATGTTACTAGTAAGTGGCCGAGATAAGAACAGAAATCAGGTCTTCTGAGTCCAACCTTTCCACAGCTCTGCCAGAAAGCAGCTGAGTTGAATCCCACATTGTTCTCATCTAATCCAGCTCCCCTTTTAGAAGGAAAGCAGTGAATTCAGGGCATGGTAAAGCTAGTTTGGAGTTTTTGTTATTGTTGTTTGATAGTTTTTTTTTCTCCTGAGGTAGAGATTAGCACACACACGTTTGCTGCGGTGTGCTTGCTGTCAGGATCAACATCTGGGGAAGCAAAGGGAAGGAAGAAGAACTGGGCAGAAGACGTCTGCTGCGATGATGCATTCTCCACAGGGCTTTACTTGGCCCTGCAGGCACTGAAAGAGGCATGACTTTAGAGCTGCCCTGAGTGGAGGGAAATGAAGCCAGCCTCAGTGCTTCTGGGACAGCTGTTTATGCTCAGCACCCAGGATGGGCAGAACAACTCACTAGCTAAAACAATGTCCCAGAAGCCTGAGAGCCAAGGACTTCTCCCAGCACCAACACGTCCAACTGTGTCATTGCTGAGGGGCACCTAGGAGACGGCCCTTGGTGTCCACCATGTGGGCAAAGGGGCTTTGGAGTTATCTAGGTAGGAAGTTAAATCTTGGTCTTTGTATTTCTTAGCCATCGAGTAAGCTAAGTGTTCTACAGATTGTGGGTAGATTTCTTTAGACATTAGTATCTGCTACAGTAAATCAGAGAAAATAATGTTAAAACTAAGCCTTGACTTCCTTATTTGTGAAATGGAAAAAAACTATTAGAAATCCAGAGCCAGGAGCAGTTCAGATGGATGCATTGCAGCTCCTGTTTTGACAATATCTTTGGTGCCTTGAAAAATTCACTGAACGATTCTGAGTCATTTAAATAAAATATATCTTGAGCGACTTTTATGGCACATCCTACATATCTAACACTGGCCTGAGCATTTTTCTAAGAGTGTAAGAATATCTAATTTTGCCAGGTACTCTGATAACTTCTTAACCTCACTCGATCCTAACTGATCTTCATTTGGTGACATTTGAGCCAGGGAAAGTTTACTCTCCCTCTCTGGACTTAAGCCCCCATATAAAAGAAAGATTTGAGCTCTAGGAAAATCCCTGCCTAACCTACCCTGCTCTAGTTCTCAGATTCTTGATGTTTTCTCTGCAGCACACATATTGTAAGTCAAAACTTGACTGTGTTGCCCAACAAACAAATGATCTTATTCACATGTGTACAAGGAACACAATGTGTTGAACAGAAAGTGTTCAGTAGCTCTGACCAACCCTGATATTTACATTTCTGTAAAAAAATGGAAGAAAAGCATTGTTTGGTGAGTCAGCAAAAGCACTCCCTAGTCTTCTAGTCATCACAGAATCAAGTCCTTACCTGCAATTTTTTTCTTTTTTTTGGTGAATTATCCAAATTCATTGTTTAACATAGTCACTTTTGTGATAGGTGCTGTGAAGAGCAAGTTTATGCAGGCTGAACTATGAGTCTGTTCATCTGAAGAGAGTAAGTAGTCAGATGATCGAGTGCAGAAGGCTGGGTGTGCTAGATGTCTTCCTCCTCTCAGGAGTGCAGAAGGCTGGGTGTGCTAGATGTCTTCCTCCTCTCAGGAGTGCAGAAGGCTGGGTGTGCTAGATGTCTTCCTCCTCTCAGGAGTGCAGAAGGATGGGTGTGCTAGATGTCTTCCTCCTCTCAGGAGTGCAGAAGGCTGGGTGTGCTAGATGTCTTCCTCCTCTCAGGAGTGCAGAAGGATGGGTGTGCTAGATGTCTTCCTCCTCTCAGGAGTGCAGAAGGCTGGATGTGCTAGATGTCTTCCTCCTCTCAGGAGTGCAGAAGGATGGGTGTGCTAGATGTCTTCCTCCTCTCAGGAGTGCAGAAGGCTGGGTGTGCTAGATGTCTTCCTCCTCTCAGGAGTGCAGAAGGCTGGGTGTGCTAGATGTCTTCCTCCTCTCAGGAGTGCAGAAGGCTGGGTGTGCTAGATGTCTTCCTCCTCTCAGGAGTGCAGAAGGCTGGGTGTGCTAGATGTCTTCCTCCTCTCAGGAGTGCAGAAGGATGGGTGTGCTAGATGTCTTCCTCCTCTCAGGAGTGCAGAAGGATGGGTGTGCTAGATGTCTTCCTCCTCTCAGGAGTGCAGAAGGCTGGGTGTGCTAGATGTCTTCCTCCTCTCAGGAGTGCAGAAGGATGGGTGTGCTAGATGTCTTCCCTCCTCCCAGAAACTGCGTCAACCATTCAATTTAAGGTTTTTGGGGTGAAGAACTCTGAAAATGTCCAGAAGGTCTCTCTCGTCTGTCCATCTCTTCATTTAATTCTCTTGTTTCTTTGCTGATTCTCTGTTTCATTGATCTAAATGTTAGAGTGGGGTGTGAAAGTCTCCCACTATTATTGTATTATTGTTGATGTATTTTGTAGCTCTTTTAGTAGGTGTTTGATGTATTTAGATGGGCCCTCATTGGGTGCACAGATGTTAATAATTGTTAACTCTTCAGTTAGCTAGGAGGAGGGAAGAGATAGAGAGAAACAAGTTTCTCTCACACTGGATAGGACACCCGGTCACCTACCAGTGGAAAAAACAACAACCGTTAATTTTGGTCAACCTGAAGAAGGAGGAGGGAAAAGGGACACACGTGTGTAATAATGGTAATAATAAAATAAAATAAAATAGAGTAAAACCCTAACAGTCAGTCTGCAGCTTGGACCACTCCAGATTGGCTGCAGGCAGCCTGAGCAAAGACAGCCAATTGTAAGAAGTATCCAAAAGAAAAAAAAAAAAAAAAACCCTCCAGGTAGTCTTTCCCAGGCAGGGATGAGGCTCTGATCAGTCAGGTATTTGGTCACTCAGATAGAGCTCCAGCCACTTAATAAAGAGAGAAGTTAAACAAAATGGAAAAGGCTTGGAATGGCACCCCTGGTGAGCCAAGAATCTCTGTAAAGAAAATAGCTCAGCAGGAAGCCTGCTAGAAGCAGCTGTCCACCCCCTGGGAGCTGGTTCTGGGGGTGGGGGGAGGGGTGCGTTCAGAAATTATCAAAAGATTTTCCTTTCTTTGTCCCAAGAGTGAGTTATGGGACTGTATTTTAGTGTCACTCTGACCAGCCGCTGTTCACCCTCCCGCAGGCAGCCCAGTAACCTGCCCTACCCAGAGAAGCCCAGGTCGCAAGCTGCTGCCTTTTTGGAGCTCAGGGCAGCTGCTGCTCCAAAGTCGCCATCTTGGCTCTGCTTCAGCTGTTGAATTTCAGTCTAAATCCAGTGTTCTGAAGCCTCTTGTCATGGAAGCCTCCAGTTTTCACTTTTTCAAGTTGGTTTCTCTTCATATAATTTGTTTTTTGACTCTTGCAATATCAGTAGCTAGATAGATGCACTGTAGAGTCATCACACTTAGACTGTTTTAATAGAACTCTCTTAGTAGTAGTTCACCAAGTTTGATTTAATCAGCATACTTAACACTTTTACATTTTTCTTGCTTGATCCATTGTACATATTCACTGAGCAAATATTTAATCCTTATGATTTTGTAACCAAGGGATTTAAAGATTAGCTTTGAAAATAGGTCAAGGGAAAATATCTGCTTTAGTTTAAAGTTAATCATATAAGGAAGCAAAAAAGCACTTTAGAAGCTTTTGAAAAGCATTTGTGAAATGACTTTGTGTAGCTGAAACGTGAGTCAACGCTTCCCTTCCTGTTGCCAGTCCTTCCTTCATTGGTTATTATTCATTCGTTCCTTCTTCACTCATTCAGCAAACACTGCTTGAAACACTAGGGCAACAGGAAGAAACAAACAGCTCAAGTTTACTCTGTACAGGTCTGCCCCAGGCTCTTTGTGACTTGGGGGCTCAGCAGTTAAGGGGCTGAGCATGATTGTGGAAGTTTACTTCTTATTTATTTATTTATTTATTTAAGAAAGGAGACATTAACAAAACCATAGCATAGGAGGGGTACAACTCCACACAATTCCCACCACCCGGTTTCCATATCCCATCCCATCCCCTGATAACTTTCCCGTTCTCTGTCCTTCTGGGAGTATGAACCCAGGGTCATTATGGGTTACAGAAGGTAGAAGGTCTGGCTTCTGTAATTGCTTCCTCGCTGAACATGGGCGTTGACTGGTCGATCCACACTCCCAGTCTGCCTCTCGCTTTCCCTAGCAGGGTGGGTCTCTGGGGAAGCTGAGCTCCAGAGACTTCAGGTGTGGAATGACAACCCTTCAGCTTCATCACTCGGGTGAGACCTTTCCTTTCATAGTATACTCTAATTCCATTCCAGGTGTTCCACTCCCCAATAAAGTCCCCAAACCTAGATATAGACCAGGTCCCTTGAGATAGAGCATATATTCACACGTGTCCACAAACCAGGGAAAAATACATACCTGAAAGCAGAAGTACACAAAAGTCTGCGGAGAGTACCCCCCCCCCAACA
The DNA here is from genome assembly GCF_950295315.1 of Erinaceus europaeus. NCBI lineage: Eukaryota > Metazoa > Chordata > Mammalia > Eulipotyphla > Erinaceidae > Erinaceus > Erinaceus europaeus. The sequence goes on along the minus strand of NC_080162.1, from coordinate 210,531,255 downwards.
CTTCATCTGCACTATTAGTAAGTAAAGTAGTAACTTTAGTAAGTTCACTTCTTTTCCCAGACTCAGTGATAAGGACTTGAGGTGGGACCTGCTCTACCTTTCTTTGTCTCTGAAATGGTATTACTCAGCCTGTTGACTAGTATCTCAGAGCCTTCACTTTGCACATGTACAGACAGCACTGTTTTCAACATGTGTGTGAACTACACTATTGTGAGCACCCATCATTTAACCATCCATCATTCTTCCCTTCTCTGTATCTATTGTTACATCTATTTTATTTCTCTTCCACATGAGTGAGATCCTGTAGTGTTTGCCTTTGCTTGTATGACCTGTTTTGCTCACTTGGATACCCATTAGGCCTATCCACAGTGTTGCAAATGGCAAGGCTTCACCCCTTGACCCCACAGCTAAATAGTATAATAGTATGCCATAGTGACTTAGACCTGTCAGGGGTCACTGATGCTCTGGAGATGCCACCATGACTTAGACCTTTCAGCAGCCATTGATGCTTTTGGATGAGGTAAGCTCTGCCTTTGAACCAACCCAATTCTACTCTAGCCTCCCCTGTGCCTAGGACAGGGACCAACAAGTGACACTAGAAATGTTTTGAATGAATGAAATCCTCAATCTACCACAAAGTTCTTCAAGTATCAAAAACCTCAAATAGAGAACATCTTGAAGACAGATTCTATCCTTTTTTTTACATTTTTATCCCCAGATTTCTAGTATCTGGTGCATAATGGATGAACTGGATGTGGGTCGAATGAACAAGTATAACTCAGGACCACAGTGAATACCCCAAGACCAGAATTTTTCAGTCTCTGTCCTAAAGTTTCCAAAGAACAGAGAGGCTTGCTCCCAGGAAATCTGAGACATATCCAGAGTGACATGCAACTAAGAGGAAATTTTACTTGGTTTTTCTTTTGAATTTAGCTTTTCTGTTTTAGATTTTCTATTCATGTCCTTTCAAAAGATAACCCCAATAGGATTTGTAAAGTTTATATCCAAAAAGATACCTGGTATGTACCTTTTGCCAAATTCCATATGTATCTGTCACTCCCAGTGCCACTTGTCCAGGCTCAGTCACTTATTCTTAAAGTTACTGCAGAACCTGTTAAGAGGCAAGATATTTCAGAAAGAACTGGTCCAGGACAGGAGAGAAGTTCATTGCTACTTCCTGGAAACTTCCTCATGTCCTCTTTTCCTCCCTGGTGCTTCCAGTGATGATGATGATCATGATGATAATGGAGAAGGAGGAGGAGAAGGAGACTCGGCATAAGAAGGGAGGAAGAAGAAGAAGAAGTGAAGAAGAAGAATGTGAAGAAGAGAAGGGGAAGAAGTGAATGAAGAAGGAGAAAAAGGAAGAAGCATAAGAAGGGGAAGAAGAGTAAAAAAAAAAGAAAGGGAGAAGAAGGAGGAGGTGAAGTGGAAGGGGAAGGAGAAGAAGAGAGATTTCCTTTCCTCTTTCAGTCCCCTGACACATGCAAGTAATCTCATTTGGCTTTTATAACAACCTAGTGAAAGGGATGCTTATTTTCAGTGCTACTCTTTGTACAAATGAGACATCTCACACTGGGAACAGAGCTAGGTTGAGTGTGAGACAAGAAAGGTATGTCTATTGTGCAACTCTTACAGGAATGCCATGCAAACTCAATAATGAAGATACGTTATAGTTTGTGCAATGTTTTTAAAAACTGAAATAGAAGCAGGATCCAACAGGGCTGAGATTAGGTAGGCACGTGAACAAGTATAACCCAGGATGTGCTGTATCAGAGTCTGTCTTGATTTAAAAGTTTATTCTGTTCAATGTGGAATTTTTGACATTTTTATTTTTAGAATATTACATTGTAATGTTATCTTATTAGTGAAATTTTGTGCTTCTTAAATCTGGCCCTTGAGGCAAAGGTATAATATTACCAAAACACACTACAAAATAGATGCCTTACTGAAAACTAAATCCTGTGAGCAAATTGTGAACACAGGAATATTAATGTGTCTTCCTGAACTGGGAGAGAGGAAGTCTAGTCTGTAACACCATCATGTTTTGTAATGAAATCACGATCAGACTATCAGCAAAGAATTCAACAGCGTATGTGATAAAGACTTTACACTTCAGGGAGTTTCGTTGAAAGTAAAAGCATTCCACAGTAGCAGACAGTTGGCATCTTTCACGTAAAAGGAGGGTGTACAGGACTATAGAGAAGAAGAAATTCTCCCTTTCTGAAAAGAGTTAATTTCTCTGAAGTGTATCCCAGTTAGACCTACAGTGTAGCTAGGACGTAAAGTTCCCAAAGATGATCTTCCTTACACTTAACGTTCCTTAGGAAGGATTTTCAGATGACCTTGATCATTTCAAGTCCAGTATGCCTGTGGGGGTTGAACAGAAAAAGAATGTAGTAGGAGTCTGAAATTAGAAATGGAAATTAGAACCATGGCAGGAAGACTTACTTTATATAGATAAATATATATGTAACTACGTGGTTTTTAAATTTTTTATTTATAAAAAGGAAACATTGACTAAACCATAGGATAAGAGGGTACAACTCCACACAATTCCCACCACCAGAACTCCATATCCCATCCCCTCCCCTGACAGCTTCCCTATTCTTTATCCCTCTGGGAGTATGGACCCAGGGTCATTGTGCGATGCAGAAGGTGGAAGGTCTGGCTCCTGTAACTGCTTCCCTGCTGAACATGGGTGTTGACAGGTGGATCCATACTCCCAGCCTGCCTCTCTCTTTCCCTAGTGGGGCAGGGCTCTGGGGAAGTAGCGCTCCAGGACACATTGGTGGGGTTGTCTGTCCAGGGAAGTCTGGTTGGCATCCTGCTAGCAGCTGGAACCTGGTGGCTGAAAAGAGAGTTAACATACAAAGCCAAACAAATTGTTGAACAATCATGAACCTAAAGGCTGGAGTAGTGCAGATGAAGGGGGTGGGGTCTCCATTTTGTAGATAGCTAGTAGGCATATTTTAGCTATATTCCAAAGGGCCTGTGGCTATACTAGTTGTTTTGTTTTGTTTTGTTCTTTTTCTTTTTTCCACTGAGCCTGAAATCTGATATGCAGGTGGATCCAAGTTATTGTCTGGGGAGATGATGTCATGGCTGGGAAAGGGACCAGAAAACTGGATCAGGGAAGATAGTAGCTCCCTAATATGGGAAAGGGGTATAAATATTGTTGACTGTAAACCCCATCGATTAGATGTGATCTGGGCCTATAATCAGCTTAGGAGCCTATGTGACCTCTGCATCCCTGTAGATCTGAGCTCACATTCTGTGGTCATGAGTAGGAACATTCCAAGCTGCCCCAATATCAGGACCCATCTTCCTCAGGTGTAGCACAGAGTATGTTGTCCAGCCTCCCTTCGGGGGGTAGAACATTCTCTTCCATTGAAAACTTACTTTCTTTTGCAATTTGTCTTAGTAGACATAGAGGAATTTGGTGACTAGGAAACTTAGACTTTGGCATTATTTGGGCTCCAGTGGCTGCAAGGATGAAGGCAGATGCTAAGGGAGTGACTGTATCCCAGGGAATTTCAGCATGAAACCCCTGAACATGCGCAGCCTGGGAGGTGCCTCAGTGAACGGAGCGCTGGACTCTCATGTGAGACTTTGAGCCTTGACGTCACAAGCTCTTTCTCTCTCTCATGAACAAATCTTAAGAACAAAACAAAGAAAACTATGTACATTAGATAGTTGATTTTGAGGATCAGATACAGAATTTGAACAGATTCCCTTTTTCTTAAGCATATATTTTCTTTCTTTCCTTTAGTGAGTTAAATTATGATCAGGGAATTTTGATCATGTGCTATTTTTAGAGGAGATTGTGAGAACTGAGAATGGGTCAGGACCAAACTCCCGAGGGAGTTGAATGCTAGACAGTAATTTACCTTCTAGGTGGTAGTGAATATCAGAAGACTTTTTTTTTCTTCATTTGAGGCATTAATGGTTTGCAGTTGACAATAAAATACAACAGTTTATACATGCATAACATTTCCCAGTTTTCCATATAACAATCCTAACCCCCACTGGGTCTTCCTCTGCCTTCATGCTCCAAGATCTGAGCCCTCCCCCCCCACCCCAGAGTCCTTTACTTTGGTGCAATACACCAACTGCAGTCCGAGTTCTGCTTAGTGTTTTCCCTTCTGATCTTGCTTTTCAACTTCTATGAGTGAGGTCATCCCATAGTCATCTTTCTATTTCTGACTTATCTCACTTAACATGATTCCTGTAAGCTCCATCCAAGATAGGGTGAAGAAGGTTAAACCACCATTTTTAAAAGCTGAGTAGTATTCCATTGTGTATCTAGACCACAACTTGCTCAGCCATTCATCTGTTGTTGGACACCTGGGTTGCTTCCAGGTTTGGCTGTTACAAATTGTGCTGCTATCAACATGGGTGTACACAGATCTTTTTGGATGAGTGTATTGGGTTCCTTAGGATCTATCCCCAGGAGAGGAATTATAGGGTCATAGGGTAGGTCCACTTCTAGCCTTGCAGAAGACTTTTGAGTAGGGGGTAGCTTAATCAAACTAACAGTTTTTTAAAAGCTTAATCTGATGACACTGTGGAGGAAATAGGAAGAACTGGAAATGAAAACTATATGCAAGAAAGGAGAATTGTAAATTAAGTGACAGAGGAAATTGACATTAATGACTTACATTGATTATTAGAAGGAGCAGGGAGTATAAAAGAACCCCATGGTTCATTATGAGTACCCTAGAGAATGCTCAAGCAGCTACCAAAAATAAATGTGTGTGTGTGTATGAAATTCTGAAAAATAAAAATGAAGGAAAATGTGATATATTCAATTTTAGACATTTTATTTGAAGTGGTGGTATGATAAATAATGAAAAAATATCCCTCAGGCTGTTGAGAATGTAAACCTGGAACTGGGACAAAGATAGAGGCTAACAGTGAATTATTTGTAAATCAAGAGTTTGGATTTGGATACAATATTGGTGTATTAGCTGGACGTCCCAAAGGACTAAAATGGACACACACCACTGACAGAAAAGAAATTCCAGAAGGGGAGTCAGGCGGTAGCGCATCAGGTTAAGTGCAGGTGGTGCAAAGTGCAAGGACTGGTGTAAGGATCCCGGTTCGAGCCCCCGGCTTCCCACCTGCAGGTGGGTCACTTCACAAGCGGTGAAGCGGGTCTGTCTGTCTTTCTTTTTGTCCGCCTCTCCGTCTTCCCCTCCTCTCTCCACTTCTCTCTGTCCTATCCAACAATGATGACATCAGTAACAACAACGATAACAACAAGGGCAACAAAAGGGAAGAAAGAAAGAGAGAGAGAGAGAGAGAGAGAGAGAGAGAGAGGAAGAAAGAAAGAAAGAAAGAAAGAAAGAAAGAAAGAAAGAAAGAAAGAAAGAGAGAGATACCAGAAGAGAAGTTGGCTGAGATGGAAGAGGTTCAGTACTCCCAGTACTGAAGGAGCCAAGGGAGGAATAATTGCAAGAAGACTGGTGTGGTAGGTGAATAGTGCCAGAGCCTGCAGCTCAGAACTACACATCATCACAGGAGTGTTGAGCCTGATATCTACAAGTAGGGGGAGTGTCAGAAGTAGGAAACTTTTGGAGTGTCAAAAGTAGGAAAGTAAGAGATGATGTAGCTGATTACTATTACCTGTGCTCCAGTTGGAGTGAGTTTGATTATATTTTTCCTAGCTGACAATAGACATTTAACCTCTTTGTCTTGTCAGTGTCAAAGTCTTCTTCTCTGTTTCTAATACCACAGACCCATTCCCTTTATTTAAGAGTGAGAGAGAGAGATACCACAGCACTGGCCCACCATCCTGGAGCAACCAGTGTTGTTTTTAGTGTTGTCAGGTGGTGCCAAGGCTCACACCCAAAGCCACGTGCATGAAATGGTGTATGTTCTATTGGATGAACTATTTCCTAGCCCCTAGTTGTTATTTATTTCTTTTAATTAAAAAATTTAATTTTAGCCTGAGTTTGTTCCCTGCCATCAAATGTTTCAATGATGCTGTGGCTTTCTCTGTTTCCCTCTGTCACTCACTCACTCCCTCCCTCCCTCCCTCCACTAGTAAAATTTAAAAAAAAAAACAAAAAAAAAACGTGTGTTCTACTGTATGAGCTATCTCCAGGCCCACAAAATCTTTTTTAAAATTGGAAGATAACTTTTCTTCTCAGAGTATTTTTTAGATTGCATAAAATAAGACTTTCTTGGTCATGATGGTCTTTGCTCATTTTCCAGAAGGGTTCTAAGATAGATTTCGTTCTTTCACTTTGAGTAAGAGAAGCTCATTCATTCATATATGGTAGCTTTGGTTTTGTGTAGCCAATAGCTTTCCAGAGCAATAGAATAAAATGTTTTCCATACACTTGTTCTCCCATCTCTATGGAGCAAAGTCAGTACCACTTGAAAATGACAGTCCTCTATAGTCCACTTATTGCTTGATTAATTCACTTTCTGTTCCTACTTGGTTTGGTTTGGTGCTGTTTTTTTGCAGCCGAGAATCTGACAGGATAAACATTCCATGATTACAGCTTTCTTCACAATCATTAAAACTCTTGTTTTCTGCTTCCAGTGTTTGCTGCTTGGTAGTAGTTCATAGACTGACTAAATCTAAAACTCAAAATAAAACTTGAATTGCTTTTTGCTCTGAAAGACGACTTGGTTCCTGAGCCCCAACAAGACATCCTCAATCAGTTCTCATCAGCAACTATAGTTGAAAGACAGCCATCAAATGCACTCCTCACAAGCCTTCAGCAAGCTGGGAGTATAGCAGTGTGCAATACTACTAGTTATCGTATCTCTGGATGTCTCTGTCATGGAGTCATTCATTTAACACTTAGAAGTCCATTTGTGCTGTATGCCAGGCTAACACAGAGGCCAGTCACTGCCCTTTAGACTCTTTAAAACTTGGATCTTCACAAGTCATGAGGATTCCAATGAATGTGGTAGATGTGGCATAGTTAGTCGAAGTAACTGAACAAAGTGACTAGAGTGTAGGGACAGAGGTGAGCAAGGAAGCTGGTGATTGTTTGAGGCAGTTTGTGAAGATCTTTGCATTACTGCCTAAAGAATCTGAATGTTACCTCAAGAGCAGTGGATAAGGGATCCATGAGAGGATTATGTGAACATTCTGAGTGGATGATGGTTCATGGGGAGGGCAGACTGCAGACAAGAAGACAGTTAAGTCACAACACGTGTAGAGCCTCTGCTAAGTGATGACTCTGTGTGAAGCATTCTCAAGGCAGACGTTGAGAGAAGGAACTGAATCAGAAAGGTGGCATCTCCATGTTAAATAGAAGGGAAGGAGGGACAGAGCAAGCCCAAGTCTACAGATTAAATGCCTAGGTGACAGGACAAGCCCAAGTCTACAGGTTAAATGCCCAGACGACAGGACAAGCCCAAGTCTACAGGTTAGATTCCCAGACGACAGGACAAGCACAAGTCTACAGGTTAAATGCCCAGATGACAGGACAAGCCCAAGTCTACAGGATAGATGCCTAGATGACAGGACAAGCCCAAGTCTACAGGATAGATGCCTAGATGACAAGACAAGTCCAAGTCTACAGGATAGATGCCTAGATGACAGGACAAGCCCAAGTCTACAGGTTTGATGCCCAGACGACAGGACAAGCCCAAGTCTACAGGTTAAATGCCCAGACAACAGGATAAACACAAGTCTACAGGTTAGATGCCCAGATGACAGGATAAACACAAGTCTACAAGTTAAATGCCCAGACACAGGACAAGCCCAAGTCTACAGGTTAAATGCTCAGACGACAGGATAAGCACAAGTCTACAGGTTAAATGCCTAGATGACAGGACAAGCCCAAGTCTACAGGATAGATGCCCAGATGACAGGACAAGCACAAGTCTACAGGTTAAATGCCCAGATGACAAGACAAGCACAAGTCTACAGGTTAGATGCCCAGACGACAGGACAAGCACAAGTCTACAGGTTAAATGCCCAGATGACAGGATAAACACAAGTCTAAAGGTAAGATGCCCAGGCGACAGGACAAGCACAAGTCTACAGGTAAATGCCCAGATGACAGGACAAGCACAAGTCTACAGGTTAAATGCCCAGACACAGGACAAGCCCAAGTCTACAGGTTAGATGCCCAGATAACAGGACAAAGCTGGAGGTGTCAGCCTTCGGCTCCCCAACACGAGAAGGGTGACACCAGCTGAGTCATCGGAGGCTGGCTTAGTCCCTGACGTGAACAGTACCTGTTCATCTCTGATACCAAGTATGAGGTAGGTTTGGCATCTTGAAGTTGAGACCTTTGGAACAGTGCTGAATAAGGATGAGTCAGGCTTTGTGGGTAAGGCCCTTGCATTTCTACATCAGCTTGGTGAAGGATGCAAGCTTGCTTTTATCACACTGCTGACTTTCAGCCTTGCTTTTTAATAGCTTTATAGTCCTATGTATGCTTTGTTCCCTTTGATAGTGATTATGATACTTAGTACTTTGTATTTTTGGAGCACCCAACCAACAGGTAGTCAATCTGCATGATGTCTCTGTGAGTTAGTGGATGGGAATTATTGCCCCATTTTCAGATGGGAAAACCCAAATACTAGTGTTTTATAGTCTTACACTGACAGGACTTTGTCTCAGCACATTCATATTACAGCATTATTGTTGGACTTACTAGATTGCATTTTCCATCTCACTTACTAAAAAATCTCAGCATCTGGGTTTATGAGAGGGCAAGTAGGGTCAGTGGTGGTACACTCAGTAGAGAGCACATGTCTTTACCATGACAAGAACCCAGGCCCAAACCCCTGGCCCACTCCCTGCAGTAGGGAGGCTTCACAAGGAGTGGGGCCGTGCTACAGGTGTCTCTTGCTCTGTCTCCCTCTCTGTCTGCCTCTAACACCCACTAAAAAAAGTGAAAGAAAGGATAATGGCGGGTGAGGAGAGCTGTCAGGAGTAGTGGAGTCATTCTGCAGGCACTGAGCTCCAACAATAACCTGGATGGCAAAAAAAAAGAGAAAAGGAAAGAAAAAAAACAAGCAGGATACAGGAAATGAGTGAGTGATCACGTGACCACGCTGTGACTGGATGGGTTGTGGGGCAATGCTGAGAACAGTCATGTAGCCAGGTGTATCCAGGCAAAGAAAGCCTGTTTCCCATTGGAGCCATGACGTCATAGAGCATCACTTCATTAAAAAAAAAAATGTTCTCTTGTGGCACTTTGAGCTGACATTGGCAGTATACACAGTCACAGGGAGATAGCAACTACAGAAGTATTTAGGGGCTGGGGAGACAGCATAATGGTTCTGTAAAAGACTTTCATGCCTGAGGCTCTAAGGCCCAAGGTTCAATCCCCAGCACCACCGTAAGCCAGGGCAGTGTTCTAGTCTCTCTCCATCCCCCCTCCCTCTTGTTCTCTGTCCCTCTCTCTGTGATTAAAATAAATAAATAACGTGTGTGTGTGTATATATAAAGAAAAAAGTGCCTATTTCAGGAAGTACAGTGTTAGCAAGATGGAGACCTCAGGTTTGCTGCCCAGTGCTCCATGCATGGAGTATCACTCTGGTCTTTGGTCTTTGTTTCTAAGTAAATACAAAATAGAAAAGTGTCTGTGTTATATGGCTCTGTGATAGGCTGGAAAGAGACCTGACTGACTAGGATTCTCCCAGGGGGAGACTGAATGGCCTTGTGCCCGATTCCTAACCAACAACACTGTAGGAAGGCTAAGATGTTTGTCAGCTGCCTAGCATGGAGCCCGACAATTACTGCTTCACAAGTGACTCCTGTTGTTTTTATCCTTATTTGAAGACTAGGTAGAAAGCTGAAGAGGCTCGCTGAACGTTCTGTTGAATGTTAGGACCAAGGAAATTTAATTTTTGAGGAATAGCAGCCTATCCAGGAGCCAGTGAAACCCTTTGCTACAGAGAAAGCTAGACCTGGTAGTGTGCTTACTCACTGACAAATACTGCAAGGTGATTTCAGTCGGTCCATCCTCATGAGCCTGCCAAAGCACTGCAGCCACGTTACAGTAAACTTTTTATATTTGTTGCATCACAGAGATTTATTGAAGTGATAAAAGTTATTATGGAAAACAGTGTGCAGTAACTATGGTGACAGTTATTTGATCTCACAGCAATTAGCTAAGCATCTGGCTGCACAATGCTTTCACAATGCCTTTCTGGTTAGTTCATTAAACAAAATTAGCTTTTGTCTGAACTGCCTTCCTACAGCGTCCTAAATTTGACTTTAGTTCAAAAGAACTGGAGAGTCTACATAAAACAAAACAAAACAAAAAAAAAACTACCTTTCCAGCTTATTGTTTGGGGACGTATTTGAGGCTGAGATTAGCTTTTATTGGTCGCTGATAGCAGTGTGGTCATGACTCACCCCTGACCCTGTGGCATGTGTCTTCCAGTTTAGGAGAGTGGGCTGAGGAGTGACCAGAAAAGTTTCTTTCTGCCCTTGTCCCTGGCTCAGACGGGAGTGGGGTCAGCTGTGGTGCCTTCCCCATGACTATTTCCTCACCTGTGAAACTGGGCTGCTGTCTCGTGTTAGATCCTGAGGTCTGGTCACTATGCTACTTTCTTTCCTTCTTCCTTCCTTCCTTCCTTCCTTTCTTCCACTTTATAGTCTGCTTTCCAGGTCCTGGTGGGGCCCAGAGACAGTGAGTGCTGAGGTTCTCTCAAGCCCGTCTCCTCGGAACCCTGCTCGTGCCAGTTGCCTCTGGTCCTGCTCAGCACCCTCATGCTGTGTTGATGTCGCCCTCCTCCTGGTAGTAAACATGTGCAGATGACTCACCTGAGTGGCGATGTTGGTCTCAGAGAACTTCCGGACGCTTGAGGCAGAGCCACCCCAAACAGGTTTATGGAAGACACATCTGCTGTGTATCCCCGTGCTCCGCTCCCTGTCTACAGTGGCCACCCTGCCGACCAGATTCTGAGCACACAGGGAAGCTTCAGGCATTCAAGATTTCAAAACATGAAAATTGTGAAAACGAAACCGTAGTGATGTTTCCATTTATTTACTAAACTCAGAAGATCCCAAAATAAACCAGCAAAACAGGGCTTTAAAATCGTCATTGCGATTTCCTTGTGTGGATTCTATTTTAGTTTTTGCAACGTTAGAGATCACCATGCTGGGCTGACTTTTCTTACTTAGGCAAGTAAGAAACAAAGAGACACCCAGTACCGAAGTCCCCAGGACATTGACGGCCAAGGTGCCCAGCATGTGAGACCCTGCCTGTGCAGCGAGCAAACTGGTGATCCATCTTCCCACCCCGACTTCTTCAGCTCTAGCTGGGGAGCTGTCGCACCCTGCCAACTTCATCTTAAAAACTTGTGTTAGGTGCTGGCAGTGGCGCACCTGGTTAAGTACACACATTACAAGGCACGAGGTCCCAGGTTCAAGCTCCGGGTCCCCACCTGCAGGGAGGAAGATTCACGAGTGCTGAAGCAGGGCTGCAGGTGTCTCTCTGCTCTCTCCCTCTCTGTCTTTCCCTCCCCTCTCAATAATAAATAAAGATATATGTATATTTAAAAAATGAGTGTTCTGTGCTGTTGAGTCAAGCTCTTCTTCAGGTCACTGGGTATTGCCCACCAGTCTCCATTTCAGGACCAGTCTTCCTGAGTACAGAGTAAGATGCAGCTTGTTTGTTCAGCCGTCCCTGTTCCTGCACTGACCCTGTATGATGTTGTTGTTTTATCTGGGAGAAAACACTCCACAATTCTCTCTTATACATTCTCTTCCTTCTTCATAGAATGAATTGTTTCTTTCACTTCAGACGTAACTCATTGCTATTCCTGTGAAACGTCCCTCTCTTACCCACCCCCGACACCCCAACTCTCCTATGTCAGTTGTGTCTAACTCTTGGGCAGATTTTTTTCCATACTTTAAGGCTTGGGGCCGGATGGTGACACACCTGGTAGAGCATACATGTTGCAATGTGCCAGGACCAGGGTTCAAGCCCTAGGTTCCCACCTGTAGAGAGAAAGTTTCATCAGCAGTGAAGCAGGGTTGCAGGTCTCCCATTCTCTCTCCCTCTCCCCTTTTGTTTTTCTTGATATCTAGCCAATAACTAAATGCTTAAATGAGTAAAATATCTAAAACAAAAACAGAAAAAAGGGGGCCTCATTTCCCCCTTCCCTTCCCAAGGTGCCCAGCATGTGAGACCCTGCTGTGTAGCGTGCAGACCAGTGATCACCCCCATCTTCCCAGCCTCACGTCTTCAGCTCTGGTGATGGTGTTTCAGCCTCACGTCTTCAGCTCTGGTGATGGTGTTTCAGCCTCACGTCTTCAGCTCTGGTGATGGTGTTTTCTCTCTGAATGCCCAGGGTAGCCACACGGGATATTCACCCTGCAGCCTCTCAAACTGGTTTTCTTCCTCTCTCGATATACAAGGTTTCATGTGGCTCTGGAGTGGTACAAGGAGCACCTGGCGTGTTTTAGGCACAACATGGTGCTTTGTCCTCATCATCACGGGAAGCATTAAAATCTACATTTTTATCACAAACTAAGTGGCAGAATAACTGGTAGTTGGAAGAACTGGAGTCTGAGCACAGGACACTCTGTCTACAAAACCCTTTCACTTTTCCTGTCACTGGCTGCAGTCTGGTATGACTCAGCCCCATTCTGACTCCGGGCTAAGCAATGCAGTTGAAGAATCACTGGCTCCGCTTCATTTTCCTTTTATCCCCTGCCTTTGTCCAGTCATCAGTCACAAGAGGCCTGCGTCCCTGTCCAGGTCTTCTGTCCGGCTCTACTGCTCTGTGTCTGCTAAGCAAGTGACACAGGATGCTCCAGATGTCACTTTTATACAAAGACAGAGTCATTTAGATAGAGTGACCCGTGCATACTACCCCCAGCCAACAGTTGACACTGACAGACAGGCCCTTCTCATGACAGCCTTTAAGCTGCTGCTGAGAACTGAAATGACAGATGAACCCCGGTTTCCACTCAGCTCTGCACCTTAACTAGCTGCTGCTGATCTGTTTCCCCCTCTTAACTGCTGACGGCCACTAGTGTACTGAAGCTCTCTCTTGCTTCTAGAAAGTGGGTAGCTAGTTGTCTTCTAGACTCACTGTTGCGTTTGTTCACACTTGTTCTTCTGCTTGGCCTGCTTTCCTCTTATCACTGTACAGTAACTAGATACAAAAACATCTTAATCTATGAGGTAGGTATGTCCATTATTGATAGACACTGCCTAACCTAGAGTCAGATATGTGATAGAAGCTTAGTAAGCATGTGAATGAAGAAAGGAAGGAACTATGGACTCGCCACTGTGCACGTCTCACTCTCATCCCAGATAGCCAGGGGACGGCACAAGCACCCTCACCAGCGGCAATGTCCAGGCCTCAGACACTCAGGATTCCACTGTGCACAGCTCACTCTCATCCCAGATAGCCCGGGACGACACAAGCACCCTCACCAGCGGCAATGTCCAGGCCTCAGACACTCAGGATTCCACTGTGCACAGCTCACTCTCATCCCAGATAGCCCGGGACGACACAAGCACCCTCACCAGCGGCAATGTCCAGGCCTCAGACACTCAGGATTCCACTGTGCACAGCTCACTTTCATCCCAGATAGCCCGGGACGACACAAGCACCCTCACCAGCGGCAATGTCCAGGCCTCACACACTCAGGATTCCACTGTGCATGGCTCACTCTCATCCCAGATAGCCCGGGGACGGCACAAGCACCCTCACCAGTGGCAGTGTCCCGGCCTCACACACTCAGGATTCCACTGTGCACAGCTCACTCTCATCCCAGATAGCCCGGGGACGGCACAAGCACCCTCACCAGTGGCAGTGTCCCGGCCTCACACACTCAGGATTCCACTGTGCACGGCTCACTCTCATCCTACATAGCCCGGGGAACAGCACAAGCACCCTCACCAGCGGCAGTGTCCCGGCCTCACACACTCAGGATTCCACTGTGCACAGCTCACTCTCATCCCAGATAGCCCGGGACGGCACAACCACCCTCACCAGTGGCAGTGTCCCGGCCTCACACACTCAGGATTCCACTGTGCACAGCTCACTCTCATCCCAGATAGCCCGGGACGGCACAAGCACCCTCACCAGTGGCAGTGTCCTGGCCTCACACACTCAGGATTCCACTGTGCACGGCTCACTCTCATCCCAGATAGCCCAGGACGGCACAAGCACCCTCACCAGCGGCAGTGTCCAGGCCTCACACACTCAGGATTCCACTGTGCACAGCTCACTCTCATCCTACTTAACCTAGGAACGGCACAAGCACCCTTACCAGCGGAGTGTCCAGGCGTCACACACTCAGGATTCCACTGTGTACATCTCACTCTCATCCTACATAGCCCGGGGACGGCACAAGCACCCTCACCGGCGGCAATGTCCCGGCCTCACACACTCAGGATTCCACTGTGCACAGCTCACTCTCATCCCAGATAGCCCGGGACGGCACAAGCACCCTCACCAGTGGCAGTGTCCTGGCCTCACACACTCAGGATTCCACTGTGCACGGCTCACTCTCATCCCAGATAGCCCAGGACGGCACAAGCACCCTCACCAGCGGCAGTGTCCAGGCCTCACACACTCAGGATTCCACTGTGCACAGCTCACTCTCATCCTACTTAACCTAGGAACGGCACAAGCACCCTTACCAGCGGAGTGTCCAGGCGTCACACACTCAGGATTCCACTGTGTACATCTCACTCTCATCCTACATAGCCCGGGGACGGCACAAGCACCCTCACCGGCGGCAATGTCCCGGCCTCGCACACTCAGGATTCCACTGTTCCCAGACTGACTTTTTTTTTCCTTTGTGTGTAGACACAGAGAAAAGAGCCATCACGGCACCATTACATCGTCCACTTAGTTCCGTCTGTGCTGGGTACCGCATATCTGGGCTCAAACACCAGACTTTTTGCACTGTCAGCTTCACTAGCTACTGAGTTGAGTGAGCTATCTCCTGTCCCTTGTTCAGTGTTATCTTCCCAGTTACAGATCACTACATGTTTGCAATTTTTGGATGTTTCATATTGAGAGCCGTCTATGGACCGCACCCATGGCTAAGGTCTCGTTCCCATTGGCTCTCTCCACCTGTTCCACCCACCCCGCAGCCTCTGGTAGCCTCCATTCTGTTGTAAGACTTGAAAGGGCTTTCATTTTGATTGCTTTGTTTCTTTATATTCTGCATATGAGTGAGTTGATTATTCCCCTCTGACTTACTGCCTAGTTCAAGGGCCCATGCATGTTGAAAGTGGCAAGGTTTCCTCTTTGTCCATTCTGTGCACAGACCACCTGTTCCGTTGCCTGCATCCTTAGCAGATACTCAGGTTGTTTCCCTACATGGCGACTGTGAAGACTGCTGCCGTGTGCACACCTAGCTTTTTGAATCAGTGTTTTAATATCCCTCTTAAATACCCACAAGTTTTTCCTCCAATTTTGTATCGCTTTGTTGATATTGGGTTGTCAGAAAACTCATGACATTGTTTCTATGTTTTTCTTTTCTTTTTTTCTGTTTCTAATTATGTGGATGTGTTGAATATGCTGTTGTTGTGGTTTTGCCTCTGTGGTTTGCTGGGGCTCAGTGCCTGCACTATGAGTCCACTGCTCCTGGAGGCTACCTCTCCCATTTTGTTGCCCTTGTTGTTACCCTTGTTGTCATTATTATTATTGTCTTGCCGCTGTTGTTGGATAGGACAGAGAGGAGGGGAGACAAAGACAGACAGACACACGCCTGCAGACCTGCCTCACCGCCTGTGAAGTGACCCCCCTGCAGGTGGGGAGCCAGGGGCTTGAACAGGGATCCTTATGTTGGTCCTTGCGCTTCACACCATTTGCACTTAACCTGCTGTGCTACCACCAGGCCCAGTTTCTGTTTTTCTATGTAAAATACACTGTGACTTTTCCGACAACCCAATAGAATGTTTATTTATAGACTTGTTCTTGTCTTGCTGTTTCATTTCCACAGCTCTCCAATCAAAGTGTCAGCATACATTCACTGTGTCCTACCATAATGACTTAGATTCCCAGCCTCCCCTCCACTCCTCCCTTCCCTTCTGAACCCCAAGTCTGCTGTAGTAGACCACAGTCCATTGAAGATTCATCATGTGTTGTCCTTTGCTTTGGTTCTTAGAGCTCATCTGTGAGTGAGATCGTCCAGTAATGTCCTTCTCTTTCTGTCTGACTTCATTCAGCATGACTCCTTCCAGTCCTGTCCAAGTTGTAGAAAGGAGAGCGTATCATCATTTCTTACAGCTTGTAGTCTACCACTGTGTGTGCGTATCTGTGTGCATGCCACAACTTCTTTGACCCTCTGTTGTTGGACATTTACTCTGTTTCTAAATGTTGGCTATTACAAATACCACTGCCACAAAAGAAAAAAAGAAACAGAAAGCAATCAACTGTCTCTTAAGACCCTGGGAGAACGGTTGTGGTTATCCTTGGGAGTGGGAGAGGGGAGGTGAGGGCAAAGAACTTCAGTAGTGGTGTGGAGCTCTATCTTTGTGACCTTATAATACTGTAAATCACTAATAAAAAGTAAAACAAACATGGTGTGCATACATCTTTTCAGATAAGTGTTTTTGTTTTCCTTGGATAGATGCAGGTTGTATGGTAAGTCCATTTTTAATGTTTTCACGAATCTCCAAACTCTTCTGCGTTGACTACACAAATTTGCGTTCCCGTCAATGGTATGAACGAGTTCACGCTCTGCACGCCCTCTCAGCACGTGTTTCTGTCCTCTGTCTGTAGACCATTCCCACAGAGGTGCGTCTCATCTTGATCTGCATTTCTCTGGACGAGTTCACGCTCTGCACGCCCTCTCAGCACGTGTTTCTGTCCTCTGTCTGTAGACCATTCCCACAGAGGTGCGTCTCATCTTGATCTGCATTTCTCTGGACGAGTTCACGCTCTGCACGCCCTCTCAGCACGTGTTTCTGTCCTCTGTCTGTAGACCATTCCCACAGAGGTGCCGTCTCATCTTGATCTGCATTTCTCTGGTAATCAGTGATTTTGAACATTTTTATATGCTTTTTGTCCCTGTGAATATCCTCTTTGATGATTAGTCTGTTCAGTTCTCTCCCCCATGTTTTAATGGGTTGCTGCTGAGTTTCATGAGTTCTGTATAGGCCTTGGCTCCCCCTTCTACTCTGACAGGGTGTTTCTCTGTTCTGGTAATGGTTCCTTTTGCTGTGCAGAAGCTTTCCAGTTTGATATAGTCCCAATGGTCTATTCCTTCTTTTATTTTCATTGCTATTTGACTCAAGTCTCTAAAGACATTTCCAAAGTAGACATCATGTTCTGTTCTGCTGATGTCCTATTTTATTTTATGATTTCTGTCTTACATCTAAATCTTGGATCCATTGTGAGTTCTAGACGTGTACTTGTGTCATATTTTAGTTCTTTTCTCTCTTTTTTTCTTTATTGAGGGATTAATGTTTCACAGTCAACATTTAGTTCTATTTTTCACCTTTGTGAGAACCCCATCTGTTTTCCTACTGTCTGCACCACTTTACATGCCCACCAACAGTGTTCACAGGCCCCTTCTTGCCTGTAGCCGCCAACACCACTTTTAATAGTGGTGCAGTGAACATTGTGGCAAGAGAACCGAAATCTCACTGTGCCTCTGACTGGTATTATCCTAATGACTATTGATGAAGAACATCTTGTGGTACTCTCTTGACTGCTCGTGTGTCTCCTTCAGTGGAGTACTTATGTAGACCATCTGTGCAGGCCAGGGAGACAGGATAGCACTACTTGACCAGCCCCTGATGCCTGAGACCTCAGGGCTGCAGATGCAGCCCTGAGCACCACAACATGCAGAGCCAGCTCTGCTCTTATTTCCCTTCCTGTGGCTCATGAGAATAAGTAAATATGTGTGAACTTTGTTCATTTTGTTATTGCTGTTGTAGTTATTGTTGTTATTGATGTCGTCGTTGTTAGATAGGACAGAGAGAAATGGAGAGGGGGGGGAAGACAGGGATGGGGAGAGAAAGACAGACACCTGCAGACCTGCCTCACCGCCTGTGAAGTGACTCCCCTGCAGCTGGGGAGCTGGGGGCTCAAACCAGGATCCTTACATCTTTGTTTTATTGGGAGTTTTATTTTCTTTAATTATAAAAATGAAAAAACCAGAGGATCTCCGTGGCCTCGCATCTTCAAAAGCTTAGAATTACCAGTTAACTACATGTGTATTTTTCAAAGGAAGTCACCAAAAAGGACATTCCACTCTTATTACAAAGCTACTCGAGGGTAAATATTTTGATAGCGTGGTTCAGTGCCCCTGCCCCAGGCAGTTAGTGCAGACAGCCTGAGAGACCAGGGCTGCGCCCACGCCACATCCTGGGCACTGCAAGTGCCCCTCTAGCAGCAGGGGAGCAGCATTTTCTGTGCCACTGACTCAGAGGGGTCCTTCTAAATCAGGGCCTCACTGCTTCAGAATGACAGGCTGCTTCAAGCTCTCTCCTAGACAGATTTACCAGGAATCTGTACTGACATAACTACCTTCTTAAGAGTACTGGCAGTTGACTGCCTGAACTTAATACCTGCTGTGGTGTGCTTAAGGTTAGGGTGTTGACTAGTCATAAGGCAAAAAAGATGAATTCAGACAGAAAGACTGCTACTTTGACATTTTTCCCTCCTTCCTTCCCCCTTCTTTCTCCCTCCTCCTTCCTTCCTCCTTCCCTCCCTCTCCTTCCTCTTCCCCTCCCCCTCTCTCCTCCTCCCCTCTCCCTCCCTCCCCCCACCCCTTCCCCCCATCTCCCATTCCCTCACAGACTCAATAAAGAATTCTGATCTAGTTACTAAGTGCGTCATCCACTTCTGTCCTTAGAGAATATGCATGCGTGGTGAAAATGAAAATGTTGACTGCGTTCCGTGCCTGTCTTCTCCATGTATTGTTCCAGTGTGTGGCACTTTAAAACTGAAACACTTTTTTCCTTTGCACCAAAGTCTTATCTTTATTTTCTGGAAAGAGAAGATGTGTCCATGGTGGCAGTCAGGACAATGCTCAGCTCCTCACCTTTCCTCTCTGCCCTTCTCTGCATGAAGTTAAGGACCCTCTTGTGCTTGGGTACCTTGAGCCGCAGCCACAGTGTCTCTGGGATCATCCCCACAGGGGCCTGGTTTGAGTACAGGTGCCAGCAGCTTATCAGCAACTTCTGTGACAGTTATAAGCAGACTGATGTGAGCTTTAGAAGTGTTTTAGCTTTCTGCCAATGACAGTGTCTCTTCTTTAAAAAGCGTGTGTGAGATGCAGTTAGCTACTTGCCCAAACTACTTGGGGGGAGCTGGAGCAACCCTGCGGTTCCTTTGACCTGTGACTACCTGATGTCCTGTGGTAGGTCCTCCATGCTGCAGTCATCCTAGTTTGTGAGGCCATTAAGCCCAGTTGAGAGTGTGCTGCAGGTTTCTTATGTCATCCAAGACCAGTTCTGTCACTAAATGACTATGACAGCAATACTGGCCACACATACTGTTCAGTGGATTAAGATTCAAGAACCCTGAAAGTCTGGTGCTCTTCAGATCTGTCTCTGTCCTTGATGGAGCTCATAGTCTGCTCATTCAGAATCCAGTGCTGGCTGGAGGAGATGAGTAGATGGATCCTGTGCTGGCCAGAGAGAGAGAGGAGACAGGTGGATGGATCCAGTGCTGGCCAGAGAGAGAGGAGATGGGTGGATGGATCCAGTGCTGGCTGGAGGAGAGAGGAGACGGGTGGATGGATCCAGTGCTGGCCAGAGAGAGAGGAGACGGGTGGATGGATCCAGTGCTGACCAGAGGAGAGAGGAGATGGGTGGATGGATCCAGTGCTGGCCAGAGAGAGAGGAGATGGGTGGATGGATCCAGTGCTGACCAGAGGAGAGAGAAGATGGGTGGATGGATCCAGTGCTGGCCGGAGGAGAGAGGAGACGGGTGGATGGATCCAGTGCTGACCAGAGGAGAGAGAAGATGGGTGGATGGATCCTGTGCTGGCCAGAGAGAGAGGAGATGGGTGGATGGATCCTGTGCTGGCCAGAGAGAGAGGAGATGGGTGGATGAATCCAGTGCTGGCCAAGGAGAGAGGAGACAGGTGGATGGATCCAGTGCTGACCAGAGAGAGAGGAGACGGGTGGATGGATCCAGTGCTTTCTGGAGGAGAGAGAAGACTGGTGGGTGGATCCAATGCTGACCAGAGGAGAGAGGAGACTGGTGGATGGATCCAGTGCTGGCCAGAGGAGAGAGGAGATGGGTGGATGGATCCAGTGCTGGCCAGAGGAGAGAGGAGATGGGTGGATGGATCCAGTGCTGCCAGAGGAGAGAGGAGACTGGTGGATGGATCCAGTGCTGACCAGAGGAGAGAGGAGATGGGTGGATGGATCCTGTGCTGGCCAGAGGAGAGAGGAGATGGGTGGATGGATCCAGTGCTGGCCAGAGGAGAGAGGAGACTGGTGGATGGATCCAGTGCTGACCAGAGGAGAGAGGAGATGGGTGGATGGATCCTGTGCTGGACAGAGAGAGGAGACGGGTGGGTGGATCCTATGCTGGACAGAGAGAAAGACACAGCTGAAACTTGCCCCACTGCAACTGATGGATCCAGAGTGGGCACCTCACTAGCTTCACAGCTTCCAGTTTATAGAGAAACTGCAAAGTTGGCTTCCCCTCCCCCAAAATCTCTTAATTATCAAATACAGATTATTGATTTGAAAAAGCAGTGTGGAGCTAAGCAGAGCTTGTCTGTAGGCTGTATGTGGTTCAGATACTATCTCTACCCTAGTAGTTGCATGAATGAGTCGGAACTTAGCCTCTTAATTTCATGCTTTGTGTTTTCATTCAGACTTTGTGAGGGAAAATGGTGTGGCCCAGGGGCAGGAGGCACAGAACTTTGGCAGTGAGGAACTATGCCCCTGCAAGCCCATAATCTTGTTAACCATTCCTAAATCACTAATAAAATCATATCTCAAAACAGACGAATAGTAAAGCCCAGATGTGGCAGAGAAAGTCTGTGCTTCAGCTGATGAAGACCTGGTGGTTCTCGCTAACTGCTATTCATCACACAGGTGCTGGCATTGTCCGTGTACAGCACCCTGTTAGGAGCATTGCTTTGCTTTAATTCAAGACAGCTGTTGGCTGTATCCAAGCAGGATGCCCAGACCCAGCGACTGTGCTTACAATACTTGGAACTACAGTACTTTATAACTACTAGTCAGCGCCACCTCTAATCCTCTTGCAGATGTGTTTAATTAAATGCCAGACAGAAAATGATAGATCAGTTTAGATGAGGAGGGCTGTGCAGTTGTGGGAAGGCAATCTAGCGTGATTGTTGAGAGAGAGAGAGAGAGAGAGAGAAAAAGTAGCAGCCTGAGTCAGGATAGTGGTGTGACCTTGCACTTCTTGTTTTATAGTCGCCAGTAAATACATAACATTTCCCAGTTTTCCATATAACTATACAACCCCCACTAGGTCCTCTGTCATCCTTCTTGGACCTGTATTCTCCCTGCCACCCACCCCAGAGTCTTTTACTTTGGTGCAATACACCAATTCCAGGTCAGGTTCTACTTGTGTTTTCTCTTCTGATCTTGTTTCTCAGCTTCTGTCTGAGAGTGAGATCATCCCACATTCATCCTTCTGTTTCTGACTTATTTCACTTAACATGATTTCTTCAGGCTTCATCTAAGATGTGCTAAAAATGGCAAAGTCACTATTTTTAATAGCTGAGTAGTATTCCATTGTGTATATATACCACATCTTGCTCAGCCACTCATCTGGTGTTGGACACCAGATAATATGCCATATATTAATACACATAACAATACAACCCCCACTAGGTCCTCTGTCATCCTTTCTGGACCTGTACTCTACACTCACACACCACAAAGTCTTTTACTTTGTCCTGCAGACAGTATATGGTTTGGTTGTGTTTTCTGATCCATCTTCCTAGTCTATGCCTTTTAATACGTGAATTCAGGCCATTGATATTTATTGATATCAAAGATTGAAGATATTTTAACACCATTCTTGTAGATTTTTAGGGTGTTCTGATATATGGCATATTTATGGTGGTCTGCTTCCAGGTTTTGGCTATTACAAATTGTTCTGCTATGGACATAGGTGTACACAGATCTTTTTGGATGGGTGTGTTGGAGTCCTAAGGATCTATCCTAAGAAGAGGAATTTCAGGGTCATAGGGCAGGTCCACTTCTAGCCTTCTGAGAGTTCTCCAGACTGTTTGGTAACTGTTTCAGTTTTGTTGGTTGTGATTGGCCTGTTCATATTTTCTAGTTCCTCTTTATTTAATTTTGGAAGTTCATAGGTATCTAGGAACTTGTCCATTTCTTCCAGGTTCTCTAGCATGGTGACATAGAGTTGTTCATAGAAGCCTCACATGATATGTTGGATTTCTGTGGTGTATGTTGTGTTATCTCCTCTTTCATTTACAATCCGATTTATTTGAATCTTCTCCCTTTTTTTGTTTTGTGAGTCTGGCTAAAGGTTTGTCTATTTTGTTTACCCTTTCGAAAAACCAACATTTATTTTCATTGATCTTTCGTATGGTTTTCTTTCTTTTTTTTTTTTTTTTGCATAACATTTCTCAGTTTTCCACATAACAATACAACCCCCACTAGGTCCTCTGTCATCCTTTCTGGACCTGTACTCTACCCCCACACAACACAAAATCTTTTACTTTGTCCTGCAGACAGCATATGGTTGAGTTGTGTTTTCTGATCCATCTTCCTATTCTATGCCTTTTAATACGTGAATTCAGGCCATTGACATTTATTGATATCAAGATTGAAGATATTTTAATGCCATTCTTGTAGATTTTTAGGGTGTTCTGATATATGGCATATTTATGGTGGTCTGACTCTATAGGAGAACTTTCAGAACTTTCAGGGCAGGCTTGGTGACAGTTGATTCTTTCAACTGTTGCTTATGTGAGAAGGTTTTTATGCTGCCATCTAGTCTGAATGACAGTCTAGCAGGATACAGTATTCTTGGTTGAAAGCCTTTCTCATTGAGCACTCAATAGATATTTTGCCATTCTCTTCTGGCCTGTAGTGTTTGTGTAAAGAATTCTGCTGCTAATCTTAAGGGTTTTCCTCTGTAGGTGACTCTTTGTTTTTCTCTTGCAGCCTTCAGGATCCTTTCTTTATCCTTATTCCTTTCCATTCTAAATATGTGTCTTGGTGTCTTTAAGTCTGGGTTAATTCTGTTTGGGACCCTCTGGGCTTCTTGAACCTTTATGTCTTTTACGTTGTCTAGACTAAGGAAGTTCTCAGCTATTATGTCCTGTAGAATGCTTTCTTCCCCTCCCTCTCTTCCTCTGGTATTAGAATGCTTTCTTCCCCTCCCTCTCTTTCTTCCTCTGGTAAGCCAATAATGTGTATATTATTTCTTTTGAAGTCATCCCACATGATTTCATGTTGAAAATAACATGTTATTTTCAGTATCTCTTAATCTCTTTTTGAGATATCTTACTTCTTTCTAGTTTTCTCTAATCCTTCCTCGATCTAGCTAATTCTGTTTTCTTCTTCATTTATTCTATTCTCTGTCCCCTCTGCTGTTTACTGTATCTCAGCTGTCTTGTTACCCTGTTCTGATACTGTTTTAGCTTGTTCAGCTAGTGGTGCACTTAGCTCAGCTATTTCAGATTTCAGCTCTCTAATTACCTCAAGATAGTGTTTTCTTTCAGAGTCTCATTTGTTGTTTCCCCATTTCTGATGACGTTACTTTCAACCTGTTTCCTCACTCCTGTGACTAATTCCTCAATTAGTGTTTGGATCTTGACCTCATTCTTATGTGCTTTTACCTTTGGGGGTCTTTTAGCTGGGCCTTTGTCCTGGTTCATTTCTCCAATGTTTCTTTTTGGTTTAACCACTATTATAGTATGTTATGAGGTCCCTCTCTCAATACTTTTCAAATTACTGTTCACTCTTGCCTGGATTGACTTGTATCTAAGTTAGGTACTTAAAGAGTTCATGGTTGTGGAAATTACAGTTGTTTCAATATTATCTTAATCCCTGAGTTGAAGCACAATGGCTGTTAAAGCCTCTTTTGTTCTTTTTATTCCCTGTAGGCTATGGGAGACTGAGGGCTTTTGAACTATAAGTAGGCTTCTTAGCTTAATAACTCACTCCTGACCAAGAGATAAAGCAGAATGGGGGAGAGATAGCACAGCAGTTATGCAAAGAGACTTGCACGCCCCAAGGATCCAAAGCCTCGGGCTCAATTCAGCCACTCTTCAGCAGCCAGAGCCAAGCTGGAAGTATTAGTTGTCCCTGTGAGCTCCTGAGAAGTCCCTTTCATAGTTTGTGAGGCAATTTATTCACCATGTTCTCATCAGGAGAACAATGTGCAAAGGCTCCCAGTATACAGCCCCACTGCTAGGCCACCTGGGTGTAGATCCTCTCCTGAGCTTCCTGTTCAGTTCTCTGCCGCCTGGTGTCAGCACAGGGCCTCCCTGCCAGTGCTCCAGCCTCTGAGTGCAGTAGCAGTGGAGACTCACAGTTGCATTTGGTGAGTCTCAGGGAGTCTTCTCCTCCCTTCAGCCATCTTTTTGTTGGTAAAACAGACTGGAGGTGGTGTCTCAACTGGCAAACTGCCGGACTGTTAACCAGCTGCTTGGGAGTAGCTCTGGGCTGTAGCCCCAGGAGTCTCTCGTTAAGCTCCTCTCTGTCCAGAAGCCACACATGTTTTCTAAAAGTACATATTATAGGTGTTCATGTGCACACAGACAGACAGCCATTCGTACTTACAGAGCACTAGTATATGCACTAAGCAGAGGATGTGTATCAGCACTATCACAACTCCCTTATTCAGCTTGCTTTAGAAGAGTTCTAGGCTGTGACTAAGCCAAAGATGCAGAATAAAGGCTGCTACCCACTACAGATTATGGAAGATTCCGGCAAAGGAGCCAGGAACCTTGAGACAGACAGTCCAGGGAAAACTGTTTTATTTTTTAAATTTCTTTATTGGGGGATTAATGGTTTATAGTAAACAGTAAAATACAATAGTGTGTACATGTGTGGCATTTCCCATTTTTCCACATAACAGTTCAACCCCCACTCCTCTATCTTGTTCCAGGACCTGAACCCTCCCATCCCCCTACCCCAGAGTCTTTTACTTTGGTGCAGTGCACCAACTCCCATCCAAGTTACACTTAGTGTTTATTTTTGTTTTGTTAAAAGGGAAAAAAAAAAGCAGCAAAGTAGCTCACTTGGATAGTATGCTGCTTTGCCATGTGCATGACCCAGACTCGAACCCAGCCCCCCACTGCACTGAAGGATACTGAAAGTGTCTCTCTTATCTATCTGTCAAAAAATAAATAAACATAATGCAGTGAAAATAGTTTGATCAGAACACTGAAAGCCCTCTTGCCTTGGAGCATGTGGGAAAAGAGCCTAATTTTGTCTTTCTTTTTATAGTTCTTGTGCTAGTTGACACAGAGATAACACCTGCGTGGCTTATTTTTAAAATCCTTACTAAAACTGATGCCTCTATAAGCTTCTAGGAAAGAGTATCAGCAGCTGGCCCCACATCTACTTGATTCTGCAGTGTGAAAAGAAGTCTAAATACAGCCAGATTTGAGTCAGATTCACTTCCGCTCTATTCTGCAAAGTGTCGATGGGACTAGAACTGGAAAAGCTTATCTTTAGAATAGCCTAAAATTAAAATGATACAGTTTGCTCTGGAAAGCAACAAATATTTACCTCATGCAATCTTTGTTGGCAAACTTAAAACATGACTGAGCCACTCTCACTTAGCAGATGGAGAGCATGAGGACACCAGAACTCGGAGGAGTAAAAATAAATCACAGGGACACAAACCCTGGCTTTTTACAACAAGTCCTTACCACATGCAGTACCTCAGGAATAGCTTGTGTCTGTTTCTATATTCCTTGAATTCATCACCTGACTAGCAGTTCCCAACACTCCTCTGTGCTCCCCTCTCGTTTTTTCTCCCCTTTTTCCTTCCCTCCCTTTCCTAACAAATATTTCTTTTTTTAGTGTTTATTTATAAAATGGAATTATTGACAAGACCATAGGATAAGAGAAGTACAGTCCCACACAGTTCCCACCAACAAAACTCCATATCCAATATCCCCTCAATATTTCTTAAATACCTATTGTTTGCTTGATGTCATAGTATGCCCTGAGGATCCAGAGAAGTAAGAGAAACCTGGCTTTTACTCTTACAGAACGTTTAGGTGACAATGACCCTTTAACCATTTAGACGCTATGCCATGAGACTCTTAGTATCAATAAGAGTGTGATCACTCTTATTGATCACTCTTATCACTGTGTGAGACAGTGCCAGAGTCTGAAGTGTGATCAGTAGAGGCCCAACCAACATGGAGGCTGCCATTTCTTCATGCTATGGCATGAGTCTCATACATGCCTGCATGCTTCCAGAGCAACATGGAAGGTACATTGCTATATTTGACCACAACGCCCTGCTAAAGATACACATGTGATGGCCCTCGCTAATACATGTGCAGAGTGAACACCTGGCCTTTTAACTCCTCAGGACTCAGAGGCAAACAGAAAAGGAAGTTCTCGTCAGTGAAAGACCTTTAATCCTATCTTCCTATGTATTGACATGTTCTACAACAGTAACAACAAAAAATATTTCATGAGGAATTAATCTCTTCCAAATTTGCCATTTTCAGAAGTCTCAAATAATGTCTTTCCGTGCGCAGACTATACCATGTCATTGTAAAGCATCACATCTTGCAAAGCACTTTCATGTCTGTGGACTTGTGGAGCTGACACAGTCTAGGCTAGGTATCACTCCCCTTCATTCCACAGATGAAGAAATGAAGATCTAGAGCAGGAAATTGCCTGAAGTCAACCATTCATTTCTGGGAAGACTGAGTCTGCCATTCACGTCTCCTTCCTTTGCTTCTCGGTGGGTTGTGTGTCATGACTCTGATCTCCTAGGCTGAGTCCTGCTGCTGGGACCAGAACTTCAGGGGCTGCTGAGGAGGGAGGTGGACTTTCTGTTGTCTCTTCTATAGGGTTTTACCCAGCATGTAACTAGCCTTCAGATTAATAAAATGCACAGTGAAGACTCCTGTTTGCTGATACTGCTCTAAGGTGGGTTTTTCCTCCAGGACATCTATCTCTTCAGTTCATCTTCTCTCAGGTATAATCAGCCTCTGTAAGCCAGATTTCCATTCCGCCAAGAAACTCGTTGTCTTCACCTTTGAAGGACTGATCCATGAGGGGATAGTCCTGTGTCTGCAGCCCATTCTCCCCTCCCCTTCTTGCTCTTCAAAGAGTGGTCTTGAGTCCCCAAGCTCTCTCCCACTCTTCCATTCACTCCTTCGCCATGACAGCCCGGCGTCTTCTTCCATTCCAGCAAAACCTCCTGAATTTTTGCTGAGTTTGGATTGTTGACTAGGATGCATTGAAAATTCACTTCTCTCTCTCTCTCTCTCTGCTTTTCCTTGGCATCCCTGTTTGCACCTAGACATGACCTGTGCTGTTTGCACTCAGCCCCACCTTTCTGCTGCTGAGTGAGGCCTACCTGTGAGCTTGTCCTGTGACTCCTCTCTCTGCTTGCATGTGGCAGCACTGAAGTTTGGACTGCTTTTCTCCTCCACAGTCAGTCAGTGTTTCCTCTTATAACCCTTGCTGTAATTAAGGATTGTCTACGCAAGGAAAAAGAAAAAGAAAATGGGGGGGGGGGTAGAAGAAAGGGAAGGGGAAGAAGAGGAGAAGGAGAGAAAGGATGAAAGAAAGAGCAAAACAAAACCCGTCATCCTGACACACCAGCCCTCCCCTTTATTTCCAAGAGCCAGGTGTTGATTGTTTCGTGCTTGACAGTTCTCAGATCCCTTCCTCCCTGCTCTGTCTCTGCTGCTTCCTGGCTGTTTTCACAGTTGGTTGTTCTTCCTCTAAGTGATAGGCCGCTCTGTTTTCTGTTGCCATTGCTGTTCATGTGACTAAAGTGTGCCTGTTCATGGTGGAAGTCCCACTTGGGGCTTATTGCCCCTCTGCTGCTCGTTTTCTCTTAACTTTGAGCTGCATGGCAAATGCTGGTCCTGACAGAAATGTAGCAGTCTTACTAATCTCCAAGCAGCCAGCATCTCCAACAGTATCTGAAAGTTCCTGAGTCCTTAATACGTGGGTGCTGGGCTGGATCAGACTTTATTCATATGGAAAGCACTGAAAATGGAAGCTTTGCAAGAAATCAGGGGCGGCTACCAGAAGTGTCTTGTCCATGGGACTCTTGCAGGGCTGCTGTTTTAGTTACAAGCAGACCCTCATCGGCCTCACATCTCTGCCTCTGTTCTTGGTCAGACTCCTGCTTTTTTCTCTCGGACTCGACTCACAGGCCTACCTGAGGGCCTCTGAGTAACTCTGTGCAGAGAGTCTGTGGCTTCCTCTTCGCCTGTCTGTCCCAGTAAGCTGCCAGCGTATTTAGGGCAGAGACCAGAATGTATCCCCCTTGCGTTCATAGTGCCTGGCAAAGCCCTATAAAAGGATCAGGTGTTTGTGGACGCGTACTTACTAAAGTCTGCAGGGTATTTCCCACCACTCCTCACCCACCCTCCAGCTCCCGGCCCCCAAACATAAAGCTTAAATTTCTTTCCCTGAGTAGGACCTCAGACACACGTTTTCTACATGTGCCCAGATTCTGTGACTCCAGTTAACAGTTGTTAATCAGACTAGCTCATCAGCTGCTGAGCTTACATCAAAGCCTTTTTGTTTACAAGTACAAATACACCATGGATGTTTATAAGAATTATTTTCTTCCCTGAGTGTTAACTGGTCACCAAAACTGGTACACACATGATAGTGTTTTTCACAGAGTTTGAGGAACACTGGCCTTTGGTGTTCTGCCCTTAAATGAACATGGATCTGCACCATGAAATGGGCTGTAAGGAAAAGGGGAGACTTCTAGGGGAGTGCCTGGGCGGTGGCATGAAGTCCAGCAGATGCATGGTTTGTGACAGGAGAGAGGGAGCTGTAAGGAAAAGGGGAGACTTCTAGGGGAGTGCCTGGGTGGTGGCATGAAGTCCAGCAGATGTGTGGTTTGTGACAGGAGGGAGGGAGCTGTAAGGAAAAGGGGAGACTTCTAGGGGAGTGCCTGGGTGGTGGCATGAAGTCCAGCAGATGTGTGGTTTGTGACAGGAGGGAGGGAGAGCTGTGTTGTGGCTGGAGAGACAGCCTGGCAGTAAAGCACATGACTTGTGTGCAGGATGATCCAGGTCTCGTCCCTGAGGGCACATCTGTCAGAACGTTTCCTCATGCGTGCTAAAACTCTCATCAAGGAAAACTTGAGAAGCATCATATTCTGCTGCAACCCACATGCTTATGCTATGAAAATAAGTAAGATTAAGTAAGTCTTACTATTTTATATGAACTGGAAAGGTCTCAATTAGGATGCAATTAGAATCTAACAGCACTAAATAAAAATAACGGACACTGATACAAGGCCACTTGAGCAGAAAGGCCTGAAGGTAGGCCATAATTCACTAGGATCCGAATACCACTGGGCCTTTTAGGTCTTTCTTTCTTTTGTTCTTTTTTTTAAGACTTTGTTTTTTAAAAAATATTTATTTCCTTTTTGTTGTCCTTGTTGTTTTTATTGTTGTAGTTGTTGTTGTTGTTGATGTTGTCGTCGTTATTGGATAGGACAAAGAGAAATAGAGAGAGGAGGGGAAGACAGAGGGGGAGAGAAAGACAGACACCTGCAGACCTGCTTCAGCACCTGCGAAGTGACTCCCCTGCAGGTGGGGAGCCAGGGGCTCGAACCGGGATCCTTACGCCGGTCCCTGCGCTTTGCGCCACGTGCGCTTAACCTGCTAAGCTACCACCCAACTCACTTTAGGCCTTTCTTAGGTCATAGTCTCTCATCTCCACTTCTCCCCATGATTTCCTTTCCTTTTCTCTGCTCATTTTTTCAGCCCACCTGGCAGGTGGCACTATAAATGCCGGATTGAGTATCCTCTTCAGTCCAGCCAAGGAGTCTGTCTGAATTAAAAATCTCTCAGTCCCAATTCCAACCTCTCAGGAGAGAGATGGTGATCAGTATGGGATAAAAGAGAGCCCACTGGGGGCAATGCAGCTGTATTTGTGTGACAGCATTCACCTGTGGCCGAGGCAGCAGAGCAGCCTCACAGACACAGCACATCGTCCCCGATGGGATGCTAAGCAGGAGCGAAATGAACACCACTGAATCGCCAAGGACACTTGCAGTCACAAATACAGCAGCTTGGTGCTAGCCCCCGTGTATGGTCCCAGTATCTGCAACAGTGCCTGACCATAGGCACTCAGCAGGTGCATGTCAGGTGAACAGATCAGATAAATTGCCAGTAAAAGCTACCAAATGAAATAAGCCACTGTGCAAGTAGAAAGTTAGAGAGAGGGAGAGGAGTGACACTTCCAGACAGTAGCTGGTGCTGAAACCAAGGCAGCTTTACTGGCTTCATCAGGCTGTCCCGGAAGTTCAGGCAGTTTTCCTGAAGCTTTCCTCCAGCATCTCACTCCACTGACACTTGTAACACAGCGGAACATGTTTCACATTAGCTGTGAGCTGAGACTGCTGAGAAGGCACCGGGAGTCAGCCCGCCTGGCTGAAGCCGTGCCTCAGGCCTCCAGCTAGGACGAAGAAAAGGCCCTGGAGAGAGCTGTGAGAACCACTAGGGCGTAGCCTGCGCTTGCCAGCACCAGCAACTCGTAGTGAAGACTTTGAATTGGCCAACTCAACACAGAGCATGATGTAACTAACCATGAAATAGCTCCCGGAGATGGTGTATTATTAGGTGCACAGTAAGGTATGCTTTGGCCAGCTCTGCAGAGAGGCGTGAATTGAGATCACAAAGAACACAGCGTGAAAGACATCCTCTGAGAGAGACGTCCAGACGGACAGTACCCAGGATGCTGTGCATCATGTGGTAGAGGAGTGTACCCAGTGCCGTTGGTGCAGTAAGAGAGGCTAGAAGAGAGAGATGAGGTCTAGGAAAGGTGTTTTATTGGCATAACTGTTGCCAACGTGTACCAAAGAGTGTTGGTCTGGAAGCAAGGCAGGTCCCCAGGCAACAATTAACAAAGCTCTCACCTGCTTATGTGAATTGGAATAACTGTCAGATGCTTGGTGTAAACAGCTCTGTAGAGTGTGGGGTCTCCTTACAGTGCAGTGTGGGTGGCGACAGTGTCCTCCAGTGTTCCTTCCACCTTGTGGTTCTCCTCTATTAACCCCACCACCACCACCAGCTTCAAGCTAGTCTTGGGGAAAAGCGGGGTTGGTCCAGAGGTAGGCAAGAAAATGCCAGTTGGTCACAGATTTCACTGAGTATGTACAGCTCTTACATACAGAGACATTCATGCAAAGAGTGTGATTGGAGACCCAGGAGTGAAGGCAGGACAGGTCCAGTGGTCAGTTTCCACTCTCTAGAGCAGGAGGAGGACTGCAGATAGTTGTGTGTAAGGGGAAGTATTGGGGGAAAGTCATTTGTATTTTCAAAAGAAGTCCATTGATAAAATTTGAGATTATTTCAAACAAGTTCCCTTTTGGGGAAAAAAAAAATAGGTGTTTTGGAAATACAAGTCAGACTCTACCACGAGCAGTCTCACGGACTACGGACTACACGAAATTCTGTTAGTGATGGAGGCCAGAAGTAAAGATCATATACTGAAGCTAAAAGCTGGCAGCTGACTGCAGTGGTGGTCCGTCTGCCCTCCTGCACAGCTGTGATGTCACACTCCGAGAAGAATCACGTCCATTCTGTCAGAAGTTCCACATCACAAGAAAGACAGTCTGAAAGTTGGCAGTCTAAAAGTTCCTATCCCAGTGAGCCTGCTTTGCGCCTCGTATCAAACACTCCTCTCTATTCCTGAGCACTCTGTGTAAGCACACTGCCAGTAAAGGTGATGGGAGGGGTGGGAGCCACAGCAAAAGCAAAAGGCCCCCTTGCCGTTCCCGGCCATCATAGGTTGGAGGAACAGAATGCTGCCCTGCCTTCTGAGGAACCTTGTCTGTTAATCCACATGAAACCAGCACCTGCCCAGGAAGCTTCAGGTTTTGTTGTGGAAGACACAAACCAGCCAGTGAATGGGTGGAAACCTGAGGGACATTGCCTTCTAGATGGCCCAGGCGGAGTTTAGAAAACAGCTGTAGCATTGCTGATAGTTCCCCATAGAGGACGCTGTGTTCTTGGTTTGATGTCTGTTTACTGTCACCAGCTGGTCATTCCTGAATGGTAGTTCACGTCTGTGTAGTAAGTGATAACTGAGCATCTACAGTGTAGAAAACTCCATGTTAGCGACTGGCGGTCAAACAAGCAGGAGGAGATCTTACTCACCAAGGTACCCAACTATAGGGCATCAGGATGAGCAACTTGAAGTCCATCCTCAGGTCTCATGCCCTTAGCTGCTAGACTGTGGACCAGGGTGGCATCCCTGGGGGGCCTGGCGAGCAGTGGTGCACTTGACTGAGACCACATGTTACCATGCACAAGGACCTGGGTTCAAGCCCCCAATCCCCATTTGACAGGGGAAAGCTTCAAAAGTGGTGAAGCAGGGCTGCCGATGTCTCTGTCTCTCTCTCCCTCTATCCCCCTTCCTCCCTCTCAGCTTCTCTCTGTTCTGTCAAATAAAATGAAGTTTAAATAAACAAGCTTTAAATAAAAGAAGAGATCCTTGCTGTAAATAATAATGTCCCTTCTATTTTGCATGCCAACATACCCTTTTCTTACAGCTTTTTTGAGACATAAAAAAAGACATCTATGGTCCTGACCTCATTTAAAGTAGAATTCATCTAATCAAGTACACAGTACAGTCATGTTTTAGTATGTTTGTAGAATTGTTAATAAAATATACAATTTTAGAATGTTTTCAAAAAGAAACACTCTATTTCTTTCCTTTTCCTGACTTACAACCTTGACATCCACTAACCTGTTTTCTGTCTGCATTTACTTGCCTGTGCTGGATATTTCGTATAAACATGCAGCTGTGGTCCTTTGTGATTGGCCTCTCTCACTTGGCATACCGTTTTCAGGGTCATGGTGTCGTGGCATGTATCAGAACGTCACCCTCCCTGAGCGCTGAGCACCATTCCACCGCGTGCCCCCCGCCCCCACGCTCTGCTGCACTCATATGCCAGCTAGTGCTCATCTGGGC
Source organism: Erinaceus europaeus (assembly GCF_950295315.1). NCBI lineage: Eukaryota > Metazoa > Chordata > Mammalia > Eulipotyphla > Erinaceidae > Erinaceus > Erinaceus europaeus. Next base: position 210,498,217 of record NC_080162.1, on the reverse strand, counting down.
TGTCTCTCCATCCGGCTGTTACGAACCTGCTTCTGTGAACGTCCGTGTACAAGTGGGCCTGTGTTTGCATCTCTCATTTCCTGTGGTATTTGTCTGGGAGTGTCATTTCTGGGCTATATGGTAACTCTATGCTTATCCTTTTTAGGAACTTCCAGGCTGTTTTCCAAAGCAACTGCACCTTATCACATTCCTCCCGGCAGTATCTGAGGGCTCCGGTCTGCACAACCTCGCCGACACTCGTTGTCTGTCCTCTATAGCCATCCTAGGGGGTGTGAAGTGGCTTCTTGTTGTTTTGATATGCACTTCCCTGATGGGTTAATATTGTGATACCATTTTACCAAAAGCTGCAATCTGATGCTTTCTTGTGCAGATCATGAAACTGTCTTACATTTCTGTATTGACTTTAGAAAGTCAAAGCAAAACCACAGTTCTGTAAAAGCTGGATGCGGTTGATGGGGGTAGGGTCACATCTGGGAAAAAATAAGATGGCAGTGAGTTAAGCTCATGCACTTCTGTACAGTGTGAGTTCACCCACAGTTCCATAGCCTTTATCTGAGTTGCTCGAGTACTGTTATGTGACATTTTCTGGATAATCCTGACAGCACTTTGGTTAAACCCATGTCTCTTCTGGTTTTGGCCGTGGAGACTAGCAGTGCTCACAACATGAACTCTTTCTCCTGTCTGAGCTATCATTCTGCATCTCACTGTGGGCCAGTAATCTGTCACTGGAACTACCTACACCAGGGTGGCCTTCCTTCAGTATCGTGTTGGCTGTTGCTGAACTGGGTTTTGGCTGCAGAAAAGGGGAAGCACCCCTTTATGGCTTTAGTGTCTCTGTACTCTTTTCCAGCAAAAGCACTGTGATGTTTTTTATCCTTTGCTTGTATGCCTAGACTGTATTTTGTGCCTGCTGCACCTTCTGTCTCTCTACCCTTTGATGCTCAGGATGTGGTCATCTTTGTGATTCTGTCAAAGGAGGAAAAATGTTGTTTGCCAGGTCTTGATTTCACCAGCTATCAAATATGTAAAAGGCCACCCACAAAGGTCATGTAAGAAAAAGCCACCAGAAGTCAGAGGACACCTTCAGAGAAGGTCACAGGATGTCTCAGAAAGCATCCCGAGAGACTTCCCAACCTGAAGAGAGAACATCTGACTCCACAGATCTAGACTCCCGTTGTTGAGCACTCCAAACCTGCCTGCAGCTGACCCAGCTCTCAGAAGGTCTGGGAAGGACTAAAGAGGGAAAGAGAAAGAAGCGTGGATAATTAATTCCATCGTAGTATGTCATGTGTTTTGTCTTATTTGTTTCCTGGCCTGTGTACTTATGTAGTTTAGTTGTGGGGGAGGGAGCAGGGATTATCAGTTAGGCTTTAGGACAGATCTTGAATTCTGACTCCCCCAAAGTGAAGTGAAACAATAACTATCCACTTACAGAGCTCTGTTTTTAAGTTTTGTTAAATTCTGTTTTGAACATTGCACTAGTGGTTGTTCTGGCTGAAGCGTCAGCATGTCTGTCATAGCTTAGACATGGCTAGGGCTTACTGAGCACTGACCACTTGCTGGGCACTAAGAGTTTAGACGTGACTAGCGCTTGCTGAGCACTGACCACTTGCTAGGCATTGTGCTAATAGATTATCTCTTTTAACTCACTTCTATTATCTCCATTTTACAAGTGAAATTTACCTTTTTAAATGTTTATTTTGGGGGTCGAGCAGTAGCACACCATGTTAAGTGCACATAGCGCAAGGATCCCGGTTCAAGCCCCCTTCTCCCCACCTGCGGCGGAAGCAGTGAAGCAGGTCTGCAGGTGTCTCTTTTTCTCTCCCCCTCTATGTTCCCTTCCTCTCTCGGTTTCTCTCCTGCCAGTAAATGGAAAAAAATGGCCACCAGGAGCAGTGGGTTTTTAGTCCTGGCACTGAGCCCTAGTGGTAGACCTGGAGGCAAGAAATTAGTATTTAAAAGTTCATTGCTTGTACCATTTTTTCTTTGGAAAACCGAGCACCTCTGGTTAACTTATCTTTCATATAGTATACTTAGAAATTCAGGAATTTCTTTTCTCATTGCAGCCGTAAAGGTATCCATAGTCCCTTATTCAGTTAAATTGCTATAGCTGATGGGCCATTTTACTGTGAGATATCCTACGGTCGGTGGTCTGATTAGCACCTCACTCCCTTTCTCTCTCACACACACACTCAACAGCACACCCATTTTAGCAGCCTCTTTTGGTGGACCGTGTGCTAATGTAGCTGCAGGTGCACTCCGGTAGAGACACAGGCCAGGCACAGCCCTCCGCCACACTGACAGGGTGACCCTCCCTCTCTGTCAGCCATCTTTCACTGAAGCATCCCCTGGCTACTTCTACAGCTCCTTCTACAGTCAAGAATTTCTAGGTTGTGGGGGCTGGGTGGTGGCACACCTGGTTGAGCACACATATTACAGTGCACAAGGACCTGGGTTCGAGCCCTGGTCCCCACTTACAGGGAGGAGGGCTTTACGAGTGGTGAAGCAGATTTGCAGGTGTCTCTCTGTCTCTCTCCTCTCTATCTCCCCATCTCCTCTCAATTTCTAGCTGTCTATCCAATAAATAAATAAAGATTTAAAAAAAGAATTTCTTGTTGGGCCTAACGTTGTGTTCTTTAATGCCTGGTTTCTGTTTTGTCCTGTTTTGTTTTCCACCAGGGCTACCTGGGGCTCAGTGCTGGCGGTATGAACCCAGAGCTCCCAGCAGGGCTACCTGGGGCTCAATGCTGGCGGTATGAACCCAGAGCTCCCAGCAGGGCTACCTGGGGCTCAGTGCTGGCGGTATGAACCCAGAGCTCCCAGCAGGGCTACCTGGGGCTCAGTGCTGGTGGTATGAACCCAGAGCTCCCAGCAGGGCTACCTGGGGCTCAGTGCTGGCGGTATGAACCCAGAGCTCCCAGCAGGGCTACCTGGGGCTCAGTGCTGGCGGTATGAACCCAGAGCTCCCAGAATCCATTTCTTTCTTCTTTTTTTTTTTTCTATTTTATTTGATTGGACAGAGATGCATTGAGAAGGGAGGAGAAGTTAGAGAGGGAGAGAGAAAGACCTGTTTCACTATTTGTGAAGCATCCCCCTGCATGTGGAGAGCAGGAGCTCGAACGCGAGTCCTTGCACATGGAAACGTGTTTAATGCCTGTTTCTCTACACAGTCATCTCTTTATGGGACAAGATACCATAGTAATATAGTAATAGTAGTAACAACAACCAGGGGTGACATATGTCAACTAACAAGCGTGTATGTTACCTACAGCCTGCAAAGCAATTACAAAGTGTTTGGGAATGTTAACATGCGTGGCTCATCACATTAACCCTTGGTGTGGAAGGAAGAGCTTGGGCTTTGAGTCAGATAAGAACAGAGTGAGTGTCGTCTGATTGCATCACTGTTGCCAGCACTTTCTATGACTGAACGCATTAGATCTGAACACAGCCCTCTCAAGTGTGAACTGCTAATATCTGCATCTTACAGATGAGAAGATGGAAGCACAGAGTTAAGAAACTTGCTCAGAGTCACCTGAGCAGTAAGTGACAGCTGCAGCAGGGACCTTCTCTCAATCCCTGTGCTGTGCTGACGGCCAGATGATGCGTCAGACCCCACAGCTGCACCTTGCTAGCCAGGAGATGCAGGGGACTTCCTTAGACTGCCATCACTGTAAGAAACTGTAGTTCTTCACCTGTTGAAAAAAACAAAAAATGGAGGCTATTACTAAATGAATACCATTAAATTTGGTGGCTCATAACATCTGTTTTGGTTTTTTATAGTTGGTCTCACCCAGTATTTCAGATTCATGTAAATACTTTGTGGTGTGTGGTTTGTTGTTGCCAATTTGAAAGTCATATTGACGTTGGTTCAGAACAAGCAAGTCTCTTTTTGTATATTAATCTCCTGGATAGCTATAAAGGCCAGCACAGGTGACATTAAAGAGTCTGACTTCATCCTCCCATAGGAGTTGCTCCTCAGGAGGAAAGGTGCACTTGCTGGCCCAACTCATTGCTGAAATATGCACACACATCTGCACTCAGGGGAACACCTGGGCACTGCTGATGCTGCAGCAGAGCTCTGTGGGGCTCTTCCTCCTGCTCCAGCTTCTTGACTGCCATTCAGTGAACCTCTGTGTGAGCTGACGCTCTAGTGTATCAGTGGCACCACCTGTCAGTCTCCAGCCAGTGAGACCAGGAGGCTGTAAATACTCAGCTTGGTGTGGGCTCCTCCTCATCAGATGTGACGGCTGATTCAAAAGGAGATCATTTATCATCGTGCTACCTCCTTGAAAGAGGAGGACGCCTACCATAACAACTTTTATACCAGGTCAGTTCAGTGAGAGTGTGGGAGTGATCGGTCCCATGGAGAATGCGTGGAGAACCTGTGAGTGTCTAGTAAGAAAACCCCTGTCGTCTGAAGACTACTACTGCTATGTAGAAGCGTGTCAGAGAATTAATGGAACTGAGAGACTGGAGGAAAAAATTTTCTTTCCCAATTAAAAAAGCTGAATATCCATGCTGTAGCCATACCCAAAGCCATATTCTGCACATATCAGTGCTGTAGCCATACCCAAAGCCATATTCTGTACATATCTGTGTCATAGCCATACCCAAAGCCATATTCTGTACATATCAGTGCTGTAGCCATACCCAAAGCCATATTCTGTACATCTCTGTGTCATAGCCATACCCAAAGCCATATTCCGTACATATCTGTGCCGTAGCCATACCCAAAGCCATATTCTGTACATATCTGTGCCGTAGCCATACCCAAAGCCATATTCTGTACCTATCAGTGCCGTAGCCATATCCAAAGCCATATTCTGTACATATCAGTGCCGTAGCCATACCCAAAGCCATATTCTGTACATATCTGTGCCGTAGCCATACCCAAAGCCATATTCTGTACATATCTGTGCCGTAGCCATACCCAAAGCCATATTCTGTACATATCAGTGCCATAGCCATACCCAAAGCCATATTCTGTACATATCTGTGCCATAGCCATACCCAAAGCCATATTCTGTACATATCTGTGTCATAGCCATACCCAAAGCCATATTCTGTACATATCTGTGCCATAGCCATACCCAAAGCCATATTCTGTACATATCAGTGCCGTAGCCATACCCAAAGCCATATTCTGTACATATCTGTGTCATAGCCATACCCAAAGCCATATTCTGTACATATCTGTGTCATAGCCATACCCAAAGCCATATTCTGTACATATCTGTGTCATAGCCATATCCAAAGCCATATTCTGTACATCTGTGTGTTATAGCCATACCCAAAGCCATATTCCGTACATATCTGTGCTGTAGCCATACCCAAAGCCATATTCTGTACATATCTGTGCCATAGCCATACCCAAAGCCATATTCTGTACATATCTGTGTCATAGCCATACCCAAAGCCATATTCTGTACATATCCATGCTGTAGCCATACCCAAAGCCATATTCTGTACCTATCAGTGCTGTAGCCATACCCAAAGCCATATTCTGTACATATCAGTGCTGTAGCCATACCCAAAGCCATATTCTGTACCTATCAGTGCTGTAGCCATACCCAAAGCCATATTCTGTACATATCTGTGCCGTAGCCATACCCAAAGCCATATTCTGTACATATCTGTGCCGTAGCCATACCCAAAGCCATATTCTGTACATATCAGTGCCGTAGCCATACCCAAAGCCATATTCTGTACATCTCTGTGTCATAGCCATACCCAAAGCCATATTCTGCACATATCAGTGCTGTAGCCATACCCAAAGCCATATTCTGTACATCTCTGTGCCGTAGCCATACCCAAAGCCATATTCTGTACATATCAGTGCCGTAGCCATACCCAAAGCCATATTCTGTACATCTCTGTGTCATAGCCATACCCAAAGCCATATTCTGCACATATCAGTGCTGTAGCCATACCCAAAGCCATATTCTGTACATATCAGTGCCGTAGCCATACCCAAAGCCATATTCTGTACATATCAGTGCCGTAGCCATACCCAAAGCCATATTCTGTACATATCTGTGCCGTAGCCATACCCAAAGCCATATTCTGCACATGTCAGTGCCGTAGCCATATCCAAAGCCATATTCTGTACATATCAGTGCCGTAGCCATACCCAAAGCCATATTCTGTACATATCAGTGCCGTAGCCATACCCAAAGCCATATTCTGTACATATCAGTGCCGTAGCCATACCCAAAGCCATATTCTGTACATATCTGTGCCGTAGCCATACCCAAAGCCATATTCTGCACATGTCAGTGCCGTAGCCATATCCAAAGCCATATTCTGTACATATCAGTGCCGTAGCCATACCCAAAGCCATATTCTGTACATATCTGTGTCGTAGCCATACCCAAAGCCATATTCTGTACATATCTGTGCTGTAAACATACCCAGAGCCTTATTCTGTGCATATCTGTGCCGTAAACATAACCAGAGCCATATTCTGTACATATCTGTGCCATAGCCATACGCAAAGCCATATACTATACATGTCATAGCCATATAAATATCCACATCATATCCATACCCACACCATACCCTGACCCTTTCCTATTCCCAAGCCCATTCCCATAAACATCACACACACAAACACACACACATACACATATTCTTTTTTTTTCTTCAAAGTAAGACTGGGGTGTCAAAAGCAGGGAATCCACGAACAAGACTGGGTCATTCTGCAGACTGCATAGCCTGTGGGAGAGGACACAATCTTTCATGAGTGAGACTGGTCATTCTGCAGACTGCATAGCCTGTGGGAGAGGACACTTATCTTTTGTGAGTGAGACTGGGTCATTCTGCAGACTGCATAGCCTGTTGTATAGGACACAATCTTTCATGAGTGAGACTGAGGCAGACTGCATAGCCTGTGGCAGAGGACACAATCTTTCATGAGTGAGACTGGGGCAGACTGCATAGCCCGTGGGAGAGGACACGATCTTTCATGAGTGAGACTGGTCATTCTGCAGACTGCATAGCCTGTGGGAGAGGACACGATCTTTCATGAGTGAGACTGGTCATTTATTCTGCAGACTGCATAGCCTGTGGGAGAGGACAGGATCTTTCTTGAGTGAGACTGGTCATTCTGCAGACTGCATAGTATGTGTGAGAGGACGGGATCTTTCATGAGTGAGACTGGTCATTCTGCAGACTGCATAGCCTGTGGGAGAGGACAGGATCTTTCATGAGTGAGACTGGTCATTCTGCAGACTGCATAGTATGTGTGAGAGGACACTATCTTTCATGAGTGAGACTGGTCATTCTGCAGACTGCATAGCCTGTGTGAGAGGACACTATCTTTCATGAGTGAGACTGGTCATTCTGCAGACTGCATAGCCTGTGGGAGAGGACGGGATCTTTCATGAGTGAGACTGGTCATTCTGCAGACTGCATAGCCTGTGGGAGAGGACGGGATCTTTCATGAGTGAGACTGGTCATTCTGCAGACTGCATAGCCTGTGGGAGAGGACAGGATCTTTCATGAGTGAGACTGGTCATTCTGCAGACTGCATAGCCTGTGGGAGAGGACGGGATCTTTCATGAGTGAGACTGGTCATTCTGCAGACTGCATAGCCTGTGGGAGAGGACAGGATCTTTCATGAGTGAGACTGGTCATTCTGCAGACTGCATAGCCTGTGGGAGAGGACAGGATCTTTCATGAGTAAGACTGGTCATTCTGCAGACTGCATAGCCTGTGGGAGAGGACAGGATCTTTCATGAGTGAGACTGGTCATTCTGCAGACTGCATAGCCTGTGGGAGAGGACAGGATCTTTCATGAGTGAGACTGGTCATTCTGCAGACTGCATAGCCTGTGGGAGAGGACAGGATCTTTCATGAGTGAGACTGGTCATTCTGCAGACTGCATAGCCTGTGGGAGAGGACACGATCTTTCATGAGTGAGACTGGTCATTCTGCAGACTGAATAGCCTGTGGGAGAGGACACGATCTTTCATGAGTGAGACTGGTCATTCTGCACACTCCATGTATAGGAGTGGGGGCTCTCTTGGATTCTCCTTGAAGAGGAAATGAACTTAAAATTCTCTCCCTTTCAACTACATGTGCAATGACCATGATTAGACATCTACCCGGGTCAGGAAGGGTGGATAACTGAAAGCCTGGTATATGGCAGGATGCCTAGTGCATTATGGGCAAGATAGGCAGGCTGGCAGCCTTCATGCTATGAGACCCGAAGGGGATAGAGTTCTCTTTTCCTCAGCTGAACTCACCCTGCTGGAGGACCCTGCAGACACAGTCTTGGGTTTGTTTGTCTCTAGCGGCATCAAAGAATCAACCCTAGACCCACCTTTTATTGCCAAGCAAAACGTTTACAAAACAGTTTGCTGACACATGGGTCAGACTCCTCACTTCACCAAGACAGGTGTCTGCAAAACACTCTCAATCCCCAGCGAGTCCTTTTCTATGGTCATGCACCAGGCCCCAAAGCCCCCGCTCCCTTGCAACCTTAGCCTCCTTCCTCAGGATCCTTTGCTTTGGTACAGTACACCAAACCCCGCCCAAGTTCTACTTTATGCTTCCTCGGTGTAGACAGTAAGTAAGGAGAAATTCAGAAATCAGTCCTACTCACTGCAGCCGCAAGAACAATACATTATCTAGCAACAGACCTAGCAAAAGAAGTAAAGATCTGTGCTGGAAAGTCCTCGTCATCATTCGAGGAAATGGAAAGCTGCACAGAGACATAGATGTCCGTGTTCGTGGGTTGGCAGCGCTGGCATCATTACAGTGACAATTCTGCCCAGAGCCATATAGAATCTAATGCCGGCCTCATCAAGGCCCTACCAAATTTCTTGAAGAGAACAGAGCAGGCCTAGGTTTCTAGTTACACGGTGTGAGCACCCGCTTGGCTGCTGTCAGTGGGTCAGCCCAGGTACTGTGCGGTGCCTGAGTGTGTCTCCTTCCAAACACCTTCTCCAACATGCCCCTTACCTCCCAGTGCCACCCTGTCTACCAGGAAGCTGATAGTTGTAGATGTGGTATCACTGATAGAATTCTCTCATCAGTGTCTTGGACTTCTTTTTTTTAACTCTTTATTGGGGGATTAATGGTTTACAGTAAAATACAGTAGCTTGTACATGCATAATATTTCTACATTTTCCACAGAACAATTTAACCCCCACTAGGTCCTTCTCCTCCATTGTGTTCCAGGACCTGAGCCCTCCCATCCCCCCACCCCAGAGTCTTTGACTTTGGTGCAGGACACCAACTCCTGCACTTACTTCTAACACCACCCAGTAGCATTAGGAAGGAACCTTTGACCAAGTGACAGTATAATTGACCCCTCGGGCATATGTCAGATCTTGTTTTCTTTTAGCTGCTTGAGGGTTAAACAGCTTTACTCTGATCACAGAGGTCAACACAAGATTCCGGGAGCTGGTCAGGCCACAGATGTGTTTGGATTGGCCCAAGAAATTGTATATACATATATGGGTTAATTGCAACATAGCAAAAATTGGGAAATTTTATACAGCAATCTGGGTCTCTAACTTCTCATTAAAACAGCAGATCTGGCAGCACAGGGACTTTCCTCCTGAGAACCAGCTGCCTGAACAGGAATACAGCACCTGGCTGGCCCTCCGCTTTGCCTAGCCCCTGCCTGACCACTTCCTTGGCCATGTTCATTCCCCCCTTCCAGAGAACTCCGTGTTTGTAAATCTCTCAGAGCCTGGGGGCTGGACGGTGACGCTCCTGGCTAAGCACAAGGATCCCAGTTTGAGCCCCCCCCTCAGCTCCCCACCTGCAGGGGGTTGTTTTACAAGTGGTGAAGCAGGGCTGCAAGTGTCTATCTTCCCCTCCCCTCCCCTCTCAGTTTCTCTCTGTCCTATCCAAAAAAATGGCCACGGAAGCGGTAGACTGTAGTACAAGAACTGAGCCCCAGCAATAACCTTGAAGGAAGGAAGGAAGGGAGGGAGGGAGGAAGGAAGGAAGGAAGGAAGGAAGGAAGGAAGGAAGGAAGGAAAAGAGAGAGAGGAGAAAGGAAAGAAACCTCTCAGAGCCTGCTGCCTCCCCCCTTTTTCAGTATGAAAAGTGAGAGATTCTCACTACAGGTCATGACCTAAATTGAACAGGGTGCTAAATACTATTCTCTGATTTACAGTGAAAAATCCAAAAAAAAAGCATGCTGGGTTTCATTTATTTAAAAATCACAGCATTGGAAGTGGTCTCCACTGATGTCTGTTTGTTTTTCTAACTCAGGAAGCCATCTTTTCCCTTGGCCTTTCTGACGGCAGCATTTTGTGCTGTTCTGGTCTCTAGCATTCGGGCCAAACAGCCCCAAGTTGACCCTTTTGGCTTTGCCCTTAGTCATCTGCTTTGGCTGCTACAAGATCTGAAGTGACAGCCTTATCTGGGGAAGGGAGCACGGAGATCTAGAGAGCAAATAGATGCACGTTTCACTTCCACAAAGCTCCTGAGTCATGGGCCACACGACACAAAGGTGATGTGTGCACAAGTATCCATGATGCCCGTTATTGGGAAATCATTTGCCTCTGGGCTTCACTGAGCCTCCCCTCCGCCTCCCCCAGGTCCTGCAGGCCTCCCATTCAGGTAAGCAGATCCACTTGATGAAATCTTTCCAGCTCAAATTCTTCCTTCTTTGTACCATTTCTTTATTCTGAAGATGGAAGAAATGCATTCTGCTTCACCGCCTGCCAGCAACTACCTGAGGGCAATTTGATCTTGAAAGCGTGAGGTGAGGGCAGAGCTGTTCAGCAGAGCCGTTCAGCAGGTGTAGGAGGAGCTGTGGAAGCTTGATCAGCTTACAGAAGTGCAGTAAACACTTTGGAGGTTCTAGATAGACGTGATATGTGACGATTGGCTATTCATTCCATTGTGTCATTGTTTCAGTTTGCCATAGAAATATCTTATTAGTCGGTTCAAATTCCCATGACTCCAGTTTCACACAAGGTCGTGGACTCTTCAATTCAAAGGTCTTAGTTGCTTTAGTGGGTCTGAAATTTCAGTGTTGAGCAAGGCCGGCAGTGAGCTGCAGTGTGATCTACTAAGATTGGACTGTCTAAACAAGAAGCACCAGTCTGTGTTGTAAGGTTTTCAAGACAGAACCTCTCAAGCTGTGCTGTGAGAACCCCAGAAAGATAATGGCACGTGTTAGGTTGGAGCCTCCCTTCTTTCTGAACTCTGCTGTGACAGGTGGAACAGTCTCCTATCTTAGCAGAGACACTGGAGGGAAATGAGATTTAGTTCAGCAGAAACCATGCATTATCTTTGCATTCATGGTGGAGTTTCTGTTGAGAAACTTAGTGTTTATGTAATCCGTAATATGAAGCATCAGAAGAGACTGCAGACATTTGTTTAGAGGCTGGAATCTACCCAGTGAGAATAGCTCCAAAATTTGAAAGTAGAGAAAATACCTTGTTGGTATGCATGAGACCCCTTCTGTTTCATTGGTTTAATAACCCCTGCTTAACACTGTATTCTATTTACATAACCACTGTATTCTATTTACATAACCACTGTATTCTATTTACATAACCACTACAGGGCATTGGTTCAATCCCCACTGGTTCATGATGTTTTTGCTCCGCCCCCTCTCCTTGTCTCACACTGATTTTCACCAGTCACTTTTCTCTCCACCCTCTGCGTCACATCCTGTTCCCACCCTACTGGGCTAGTATATTTATAAGGACAAGATTGTTGTTTGTAGTTGTTAGTTTAGCTTAGCTCCACTTAGATTGTGCTGCATCCTGCATGAATAAAGAGATACTGCCTACAGCTCAACCATGAGTCCCTGGTCGTCTGTTACCCGCCCGTGAAGCCAGCCCGGCGAAAACAACAATACCTAATTTGTTAATAAGTCAAACTAAACAGGAGTTTGATTTCCAGCCCTGCAGCTATGAGGTTATTTTACCTTCTTGCTCCTTGATTCTTGTACCCTCATATGGAAATAGAACATTTAGAATTGTGATGAGCACTAAAAGATAATGTGTAGAGAAATCTCAGAGCAGCATCGAGCAGATGACAAGTGTTCAGTAACTAACAACAGTTGCTCTTAAGGTCTTTGCAGATATGTAGTGACTTTTGTCTGGGGTTTTCATTATGGTCTCATAGCTAGTTTTATTTCTAAAGTTTCCGTATCAACAGTGGATCCCAGTCACTCTATACCCGCCTTTGGTCTTCTGTAGACCTACCAGCATCTTACTCAGTCTCTAGGAATTTCTCAGTCTGTAGACTGATGCCATTATAGTGAATAAATGCTTGAGACCTTATCTGGACAGAGGCTTAAGCTGTTCTGGCACTTGAGTCACTCAGATCTATTTCATCCTTTCTCTTTTGTTCCTTGATGAAGTACTTTGAATAGCATAGTTTGTGCCTCATACCCACTGCTGAATTGCAGTATAACAGTTAAGATATGTTTATGAACTGTCTTATCATTTAATCGGTTACAACCAAGCATTAGTAAAAACTCTAGCTTTTAGAGTTTCTATATGTTTCTATATGTGTATAGAATGTCTATACACATTCTAGGATGAATGTGTATAGACTCAGGAGTCAAAGCCTGTTGCTAATATGTCACATCATTAATGCAGCTGAGACCTGCACTGCTTCACTAGATTGGGGGTGGCAACGTTGCATTCTGGTAATTGCTGTCTTAACACTGTCTTCCTTTTGCAGCGTGGGGGGCCGGGTCTTTGTTGTGAAGGCAGCATGTGTGGCATCGACTCCTGCCCACCTGCCCAGAGGCAGAAGCACATCAGATCATAGGAGCTGTGAGAGAAGGGCCCTCCTCAGTTTGAATAGGCTTCCACGCAAATGAGAACCCCTTGAGCCTGCTGCTTCTGCTGTTGTGTCCCCTCTTCTGAAGCCCTGTGCCTTTGCAGAGTTTGGCAGCTGGCATGTTACACAGATTGCTTGACATTGCACACTTCCCATAAAGTCTCCAAAGAAGCGAATCTTGTTTTCACCTTGAACTCTCAAGATCAGAGTCAGTAGAAAAGTACATTTGCTCTAACATGGCTTGTGATGTCACTCGGAAATCTTTACAAACTGTCAGCATGAGTATGCCACTCAGTGAATAAGACATGCTTTATTCATGGCGTGTTGTGCAATATGTCAGCAATTCCTCTTTCTTTCCTGTAAATGTGACTTTTCTGGTGACTGGCATCTGAAGTCTTCTCCTGATTAAGGAATTGTCAGCCGAAATCGCCAGGGCTTTCCCCTCAGCTGTTTTGAAAGAAATTGAAAAGTTTGATGCGTTGCTTAGAAATTAGAAAATTTTAAATAATTTGAATCATACTGAATCATAAAAGGGTTTCAAGGGATGGCTGTCTTTTCTGAAAATAGTGGCGAAGTCACAGATGGAAGAGCACATTTTAGAAGTAATAAGGTTTGAATTATTTTCTAAATTTTAATGTCTCTGTGCTTTTCAAAAGATAGATTTGTTACATAGTAGGAGCTAAACTGAAATAATAAAAACATTAAAATTTCTGACACTTGGAAGTGGCTTATAAGTGTAATTTCTTGATTTTCTTGTTATTAGTAACAGCTCCTTTTAAAGTATTGTTAGAGAACTTTCTAAACTTCTGCATTGTAGAAATGTCATGGTGAGTTTTTCTATTTCTCTGTGCAAAAGTGCATCGTAACTTTTCTGACAGCCCAGTATGCACAATGCAGAGTGTGTCCAGAAAAAGGCTGGGAGGCTGGGCTGTGGAATGCATACTAGACCAGGCTGAAACAAGACGTCTGCTTTAGGCTCAGTGTCATGTAATGTTTATGCTGCATGGGGTAGACTGTGCTGTGGGCATCTAAGAGAGCGGCAGAGAAAGTGAGTTTTGAGCAGAGCCAGAGGGGGGCGACAAGGTTGACCAGGGCACAAGGAGACGGGGGGTGCAGAGGACAGAGCCTCCAGTACAGAGGATCTAGGACAGGGAGACCAGGTGTGCAGAGGACAGAGCCTCCAGTACAGAGGATCTAGGACAAGGAGACCGGGGGTGCAGAGGACAGAGGCTCTAGGACAGGGAGACCGGGGGTGCAGAGGATGGAGCCTCCAGTACAGAGGATCTAGGACAGGGAGACCAGGTGTGCAGAGGACGGAGCCTCCAGTACAGAGGATCTAGGACAGGGAGACCAGGTGTGCAGAGGACGGAGCCTCCAGTACAGAGGATCTAGGACAGGGAGACCGGGGGTGCAGAGGTCGGAGCCTCCAGTACAGAGGATCTAGGACAGGGAGACCAGGTGTGCAGAGGACGGAGCCTTCAATACAGAGGATCTAGGACAAGGAGACTGGGGGTGCAGTACTGAGTACTCCAGTACAGAGGATCTAGGACAAGGAGACCGGGGGTGCAGAGGACAGAGGCTCTAGGACAGGGAGACGGGGGATGCAGAGGATGGAGCCTCCAGTACAGAGGATCTAGGACAGGGAGACCAGGTGTGCAGAGGACGGAGCCTTCAGTACAGAGGATCTAGGACAGGGAGACCGGGGGTGCAGAGGACGGAGCCTCCAGTACAGAGGCTGTAGGACAGGGAGACCGGGGGTGCAGAGGACGGAGCCTCCAGTACAGAGGATCTAGGACAGGGAGACCGGGGGTGCAGAGGACGGAGCCTCCAGTACAGAGGATCTAGGACAGGGAGACCGGGGGTGCAGTACTGAGGCTCTAGGACTGGGTCTGCATCAGGTGACAAGGAGAGAGCAGTCATTCAGGGACCAGCACAGAGGTGGCAGCTACACCTGAAAGGGGCAGTGCTGATCACAATTCACTTTTCAGTTTCTTTCAAAAGAGCTGAGGGGAAAGCCCTGGTGATTTCAGCTGACGATTCCTGAATCAGGAGAAGACTTCAGATGCCAGTCACCAGAAAAGGCACATTTAACACAGTAAGCGGGGAGTTGGGCACCTGTGCTGGGATCCTCCCAGTTCTGAAAATGGCATGTGAAGACGTGTCCAGGATAGGAAGGCCTTGTCGCAGCCTGGTCCAGCTGCGAGCCCCGATGTTTCTGATGACAGACAGGCCGTTCGCTCAGAGCAAAGAGCAAGGCCTCACAGCTCGCCAGTCCCTCTCCTGCCAGTTTCTGTGTGGACAGAGGAGAAGGGTCCCTCCCACTTCTGTCACCTGCCACCCCTCTTCCTCTGTGTTTGGTGCTGGGCCTGAGAGTTTCCTGCTGTCCCCCATTCCTTCCTGGAAAAAAACGTGACACTGTCCAGTCTAATGGCCACGGTGGAGAACACCACAGCTCTTCTTTCCTCCTCTCAGTAGGTAAGAGAAGTCAGTTTTGCAGAACAGAATGAAAGCTCAAAGGGTCAGAATGTCAGACTGTAGTTTTAGTGTGCTGGCTATTACAAGGAAACAGTGGTGGCACACCTGTTAAGCACTCACACGACAATACACAGGGAGCTGAGTTCAAGCCCTTGGTCCCCACCTGCAGGGGAAAGCGTCATGAATGGTGAAGCAGGGCTGCAGGTGTCTCTCTGTCACTCCATCCCTCTCCATTTCCAGCTGTCTCTAGCCAATTAATAAACAAAGTTGCTGAGACCGTGACAGAAAGGGAAAGAAAGCACAGCCTAGGTCGTGAGATAGCGTGACTGGCAGCTGCCGGTGTTGCCATGCGGGAGCCCCTGGCACGACACCAGGCTGCTGTGGGCGCCCTGGAGGACTTCTGCTAGTGCAGCGTTTCAGTCCCTCCCTCCCCTCTCTCCCCTCCTCTCTCCTCTACATTCAACGTGGGGGTTGTATTGTTATACAGCTGGGAAACCTGGGAAAGGTACACATGTGCCGACTACCGTCTTTACTGTCAAGGAACCTTGCACTTTTGTCGCGTGTTCACCCCCGCCCCAGGAGGTGGTTGTCTGCCTCTTGCTCTCCTTGAATCCCTGGAAGTGGGGCTGTGCTCATGGCAACAGCTTCTTCTCTCAGTGTCGACAGCAGTTAGGGGTCTACAGACCCCGCTTCTGCTGTTGAGCTCATCTGTTGCAGGGCTGGTTGGCCCACGGCACCCAGGGTGCAGGATGGCGTATAGAGGGTGTGAGAAGCACCGTAGGCATCGCCAAGGCAGAGTGAGAGCTACAGGCCCAAGAGGTGGAGGTGGGAGTCCGGGAGGGATTGCAGACTGTAGCTAGATCACACTGACGGCTTTGGAGGAGGAGGCTCTGGCCGGGCACAGAAGCACAGGATTCAGGACAGAGCCAGTTTCTCCGTCACTGACTGGCCAGTTGGCTGGACCTGTTTTCTTCTTACCTCTCGTGAACATGTGTGTTTTGCGAACACATGGGACTGGGGGCGAGGGTGGTGAGATTACAGAGACTGGGTCGAGTGAAGCAGCAGTAAAATGAAGAGCCGTGAGCTGTAGTGTCAGATCCAAATGGGCCTGGGGTACTTTTACCACAGGGCTCATTTCCTCATCAGCAATGTGGGGAAAGTTTTATCTGAACTGCTCTGAGCATGAAAGCAGCTCGCAGTCAGGGCCTGGCCGTGGAATCAAGAAGGCCTGTGCTCTGTTCATGTTGCCGCCTCGTGTTAGCTGAGGGATCGTGGACACCACAGGCCTCAGCTGTCTCACCTGCAAAATGCGAGTGACTGATGGCAAGTGAGCTAGTATTTGTGGAGCACTGGCACTGCCGGCACCGCCCTCTAGCCAGTGACTCAGCCTCAACGCCGTCTCCCCACCTTCAACAGCATCCACTAAGCTCTTCACAGCTCAGTCTAAGCATACAGACGCTCAGCTTGGTTGTAAGCGGAGGGCCCGTGCTCCCATTTTTAGCTAAGTAACTGCTCCTAAGTATCCAGTGAGAATAGGACCTACAGAAAACAGTGAGGCAGTAGTGTGAGGAAACAGAGAGGAAACAGAGTCGGCGCTGAGTGTGTCTGTGACACCTGGAGTAAGCACATCGGCCCTGGGGAGGAGCAAGTCACTGAGGGTCTTGGGGGGAGGCTCCCAGCCTTTGGAACTGCTTGACGGCTACGGTGTGTCTTACAAGAGCCGTGTCTGTTTTCCCTTCCCAGCAATCTCTAAAGAGGAGTCCGTCCTGTTAAAGTAGATCTGTTTTAAAGCCAGTGGTTGCGTGAGCCCCCTTTTCTGCTTCTACCCTCCTCCCCATGCTTTAAAATTCTTCCCTGCCAGAGAGTATCAACAAGCACTGGACCGTGTGTCTTCCATGTCTTACGCACACAGACAGTAGCCCATCAGACACCTTGACCAACACCTTAGGGAAGCTCAGTGACCACAGTTACCTGATTTCAAGTCAGAGGAAAATCTGAACTGTTTCCCTTATTAATCGTGGATTTATGATAGCAGCCACACTTACTATCAGGTACTGTATAAGATTTAAAACTGTTCATGGCCCAAACAGAACTCTTTGAGTAAAGTTAAATAAATAAATAAATAAAAAGCCCGTCAACTGGGAGGGAGGATTATAATTTATGTGAGAGAGCATTTTTTGCACAGATTTTTATAAGTCAATAGGAAAGTAGCAAATTGATTTTTCTTAAAATTTCAAGGTCATAAGTACACAGTTCCAGCACACATGCTACCATGCACAAGGATCCCAGTTCAAGCCCCTGGTCCCCACCTGCAGTGGTGAAACTTCACAAATGTTAAGAGCAGGACTGCAGGTTTCTCTCTGTCTCGCTCCCCCTCCTTCACCATCTCTTTCCCTACTTGTCTCTTTCTCTTTCATAATTAATTAAATTAAAAACAACAATAGTAGGGAGTCAGGCGGTAGCACAGCAGGTTAAGCGCATGTGGCGCAAAGCGCATGTGGCACAAAGCACAGGGATCAGTGTAAGGATCCTGGTTCGAGCCCCCGGCTCCCCACCTGCAGGGGAGTCACTTCACAGGTGGTGAAGCAGGTCTGCAGGTGTCTGTCTTTCTCTCCTCCTCTCTGTCTTCCC
Source organism: Erinaceus europaeus (assembly GCF_950295315.1). Classification (NCBI taxonomy): domain Eukaryota; kingdom Metazoa; phylum Chordata; class Mammalia; order Eulipotyphla; family Erinaceidae; genus Erinaceus; species Erinaceus europaeus. Next base: position 210,480,343 of record NC_080162.1, on the reverse strand, counting down.
CTCCTCTCTCCATTTCTCTCTGTCCTATCCAACAACAACAACATCAATAACAACAGTAACTACAATAACAGTAAAAAAACAAGGGCAACAAAAAGGAAATAAGTAAATAAATATTTAAAAAATAAAACAATAGTTCCAGAAAGAAAATAAAAGTAATCAGTAAGTGAACAAGATATTTATACTCATAGAGGAAATAAACTATTTTACATGTAAAAAGGATAAATTTCTACATATCTGATAATCAGTGTTGTTGACTATATAAGGAGGTAGACATTTTCCAAGTTTTGTTGATAGTTATATCAGTTGATGAAGTATTTCTGAAGGACCGTTTGGCAAAACCACTTGGATCTGAAATGTACCTACCTTCTCATAGTCCCGTAAGTAATTTTTTCATCAGGTGGATCTTCACATTCAACCAGAGGTAAACATGCAGTAATACATATCACAGCATCCCTTAAGTGAGCCAGAGACCCAAGGCAAGATTCAACACCTGATCAAAATGAGGCAGTGGAGTAACAGTGACCTCTACCAGAACCAGAAGGAAGGAAGGAAGGAAGGAAGGAAGGAAGGAAGGAAGGAAGGAAGGAAGGAAGGAAGGAAAGGAGGGAGGCACACACACAGGGAGGGAAGGAAGGAAGGAAGAGAGAGAGAGAAAGAGAGAGAGAGAGAGAAAGAAAGGGAGGAAGGGGGTTCAGGTGGTAGCGCAGCAGGTTAAGCGCACGTGGCATGAAGTGCAAGGACCGGCATAAGGATCCCAGTTCGTGCCCCCGGCTCCCCACCTGCAGGGGAGTCGCTTCACAGGCAGCACAATCTAAGCCAAGCTATCTAAACTATCTATAATCACAATCCTGTCCTTATATATATACTCGCCAAATGGGGTGGAAACAGGATGTGATGTAGAGAGGGTGGAGCAAAAAGTGACTGGTGGAAATCAGGGTTTGACTAGGAGAGGGGGCGGGGCAAAAAGACATCGTGAACCAGGGGGGATTAAACCAGGGCGATGCTCAGTTAACAGTGGTTATGTAAACAGAATGCAGTGTTAAGCAGGGGGGATTAAACCAATGCCCTGCAGGCAGGGGGTGCTTAGTTAACAGTGGTTATGTACATAGAATACAGTGTTAAGCAGGGGGATTAAACCAATGCCCTGTAGGCAGGGTGGTGCTTAGTTAACAGTGGTTATGTACATAGAATACAGAGTTAAGCAGGGGGATTAAACCAATGCCCTGCAGGCAGGGTGGTGCTTAGTTAACAGTGGTTATGTACATAGAATACAGTATTAAGCAGGGGAGGATTAAACCAATGCCCTGCAGGCAGGGGGTGCTTAGTTAACAGTGGTTATGTAAATAGAATACAGTGTTAAGCAGGGGGGATTAAACCAATGCCTTGCAGGCAGGTGGTGCTTAGTTAACAGTGGTTATGTACATAGAATACAGTGTTAAGCAGGGGGGATTAAACCAATGCCCTGCAGGCAGGGTGGTGCTTAGTTAACAGTGGTTATGTAAATAGAATGCAGTGTTAAGCAGGAGGATTAAACCAGTGAAACAGAAGGGGTATTAGGAGCAGAATTAGAAGCACACCAACAGCTCCTCCTCTCTGTCTCCCCTCCTCTCTACATTTCTCTCTATCCTATCCAACAACAACGACATCAATAACAGTGATAATAATAACCACAACGATAAAACAACCAGGGCAACAAAAGGGGGGAAATGGCCTCCAGGAGCAGTGGATTTGTGGTTTAGGCACTGAGCCCCAGCAATATCCCTGGAGGGGAAAAAAGAACGGAAAGAAGGAAGGAAGGAAGGAAGGAAGGAAGGAAGGAAGGAAGGAAGGAAGGAAGGAAGGGAGGGAGGGAGGGAGGGAGGGAGGGAGGGAGGAGGAGGAGGCATGGACAAAATATGTGAGACAGTGTGACTGAGAGAAGGAGCCTCACAGGCCAGAAGGCAATGTTCTTTGAGCACTGCCAGGGTACAAGATGAGTCACTCCACCTCTCTGCCTGCAGAGTTTCTGAGCCCTGTGTCCCTCTGTGATTGTAGATGTCCAGGAACTGCATGAGGAAAGCCGAGAGGACAAGGTCAGTGTGGAGAGCAGCAGCAAGAGGCAAGGCTGGGAGAGCTCCCCGGAGGGTGGGCCGAGCACAGTGGCTCGTGATGAAGCAGCCCGGGCCAAGGAAAAGCAGGGTGAAGGGTCAGGGGCAGTGCCTGGGTCGCACACAGGGACAGCACCTGCCAGGAAAGGAGATGTTTCGTGATCCGATAGTCGAGACAAACTAAACCCTTCATTAAACAGCCATGGCCATCCTAAAAAGATCTTGGTACTGTTTCCAAGTGATGTAGCTGCATCCCAGAACCAAAGTCCACACTATTTATGGAAAGACAGACGTAAAGATCACCTCACAGTGGCTGGCACTCAGTCAGTAGTAACAGGAAAACGCGTTCCATAGTGAGTGTGGGAGGGTCGCTCCACTGCACTGACCCAGGAACGGCACAGATAGAAGAGTGAGCTCACAAGGGTGTTAAACCACTTCTGTAACTACCACATACTCAAAAAACTAGAGGCAAGATTTCCCACATTAGGTAAAGACATCTAAGTACATACGCATACACACACACAGAGAAATAAACTTGCCTTAAGATGCTCAACCTCTTCTAGTCATTAGAGAAATACAGATTAAAATCCTGAGATAGCACTCAGGATATACACCACTAGATAGATATACACCACTAGAACGGTTTAGAGCCAGAGTCAAGGACTCTGAGGACGTGGGGAGGCTTTCAGGTCCTGGGGCACAGTAGTGGAGGAGGGCCAAGGTAAGGGTCAGAGTGTTTTGCAGAACACCAGGAAATCTCATTTACCGATGATAATAGATGTTCACAAGAATTCGGCGTATGTCACTGACAGGAACGTAAAGGGCACAAGGCTGGGGAGCAGTTCAGTGGCTAAGCATATACTGACTGTATGGCTCACCCACTCTGTTCCTAGTATATACAGAAAGCATCTGGAAACACCGGTACAAACAAGTGTTTCTACACAGGTAATCATAGCAACTATATTTATAACTGCTCAAAATTGGAAATAATCAGAATGCCCTTGGACTGGTGGCTAGATAAATGTTCTTTAAATAGACTCACAGAAAGGACTAAGCAAAAATTCAGGGTCTAATAACTGGTAATACTGCAAGGGGCTAATATGTACTGTGTATTTCTGTGTATTTAAAACCTTTATGGAACAGGGAGGCAGCATAGTGGCTATGCAAAGACTTTCATGCCTAAGGCTCCAAAGTCCCCAGTTCAGTCTTCTGCACCACCTTAAGTCAGAGTGGAACAGTGCCTCTGGCTAAGAAAAAAAATCATGATGCAAGCTAGGCTGTGGTGGCAGAAAACAGATGACCTGTTGCACAGGCGTAGGGGTGGGGTGGAAACGCTCAGAAGGTACGGATTAGCCAGGCTCCAAGGAAGTTTGGGGAATGATTGACATGTTCACTGACTATTGGGATGTTGTCTCTTAGACACGTGCTTCTTCAGACTTGCTGGGTTTTCAGTGTTACTTCATATGTGTCTGCTATGCCTTCGTAAAAAAAAGAAAGGAAGCTACTTAGGACATTCACTTAGATCATTTAATGAATTCTGAGTGTTTGGGGGGCAGAAAGCAGCATGGTTATGCAAAAAGACTCAAGCCTGAAGCTTCCACTTCCCAAATTCAGCCTGAGTTGTGACCCCAGCAGGAGTTTGGGACATCCTCTGAAGGAGGAGACACAGAGGGGAATGCATAAAAGGAGGGGCTCAGAGCAGCGCGCTCACTTGGCCTGGTCACCCTCACCGCAGCATGCTCCTGCTGGTTTGGATTTTGGACTTATCCTCACACATGGTGGTCTTGGGTGATTTGATTGCAGATTTTAGACTTTGCCTGTATATGTATATATATATATATATATATATATATATATATATATGCCTGTATGTGTCAATATGGAATTTTCCCCAAGTACACTATTGGATGTAAAAAGTAAAAAATCAAGGTGGGATGTATCTGGAGTAGCATCTCTGCTTAGTGAGAAACAAGCACTCTGTGTGTCTGTGTTTGTTGTTGTGAACACACACGTGCCACTACTGTCTCTATGTGCTACATGTGTACAGATACGTGTGCTGCTTGTCCCATGCAAATGGACACAATGTGTGTGTGTATTACTTTGCATGTGCAAGACGGGCCTCCTGTGTCTGCAGGTTAGGGATGCTGACCCCACACACAGTCAGAAACCCATGTGTACCTTTCGACTCCATAAAAACCCAATGACGAAGATCCTGCTTGACTGCAAGCTCTACTGTGAACATAAGCAGCCTCCTAACACATATTTCAGTGTGCACCACACACTCCTCTCTTATCATAGAAGAAGCTACAGAAAAGACAATCATCAAGAAGAGCCGCCTGGGGAGCAGGGGTAACTGCACTGTGTGCCAGGACCGGGTTCAGGCCCCTGGGCAGCACATGGCAACACCTGCACCAGGGAAGCTTCTCACACTGTGGAGCTCAGCTTGGTACCTCTCCTCTTTCTTCCTCTCCGTCTCCCTTTCCCTTTCTGTTTCCCACTCTCTATTTAAAAAAAAAAAAAAAAATCTACTGGGAATAGTGGAATGACACAAATGAAAACCCTAGCAAATATCTTGGCAGAAAAAAAGAAGAATTATGGACAAGAAAACATCATGAACTATGTTTACTAAACAGTAAGTTTGCCTCATCTGCCTGCAGGGAATCCTCATGTAAATGCACCTGCTACATCATGCGTGTAGCCCTGCAGGTGACTCAGTGTGTCTGACTGCTCCGAAGCCAGTAGCATCATGCGTGTAGACCTGCAGGTGACTCAGCGTGTCTGACTTCTCAGAAGCCAGTAGCATCATGCGTGTAGACGTACAGGTGACTCAGCGTGTCTGACTGCTCAGAAGCCAGTAGCATCATGCTTGTAGACGTGCAGGTGACTCAGTGTGTCTGACTGCTCAGAAGCCAGTAGCATCATGCTTGTAGACGTGCAGGTGACTCAGCGTGTCTGACTGCTCAGAAGCCAGTAGCATCATGTGTGTAGACGTACAAGTGACTAGTGTGTCTGACTGCTCAGAAGCCAGTAGCATCATGTGTGTAGACGTACAAGGAACTAGTGTGTCTGACTGCTCAGAAGCCAGTAGCATCATGCGTGTAGACGTACAGGTGACTCAGCGTGTCTGACTGCTCAGAAGCCAGTAGCATCAAATCTGTAGACGTACAGGTGACTCAGCGTGTCTGACTGCTCAGAAGCCAGTAGCATCAAATCTGTAGACGTACAGGTGACTCAGCGTGTCTGACTGCTCAGAAGCCAGTAGCATCAAATCTGTAGACGTACAGGTGACTCAGCATGTCTGACTGCTCAGAAGCCAGTAGCATCAAATCTGTAGACGTACAGGTGACTCAGCGTGTCTGACTGCTCAGAAGCCAGTAGCATCATGCTTGTAGACGTGCAGGTAACTCAGTGTGTCTGACTGCTCAGAAGCCAGTAGCATCATGCGTGTAGACGTGCAGGTAACTCAGTGTGTCTGACTGCTCAGAAGCCAGTAGCATCGTGTGTGTAGACGTACAAGTGACTAGTGTGTCTGACTGCTCAGAAGCCAGTAGCATCGTGTGTGTAGACCTGCAGGTGACTCAGCGTGTCTGCTCAGAAGCCAGTAGCATCATGTGTGTAGACCTGCAGGTGACTCAGCGTGTCTGCTCAGAAGCCAGTAGCATCATGCGTGTAGATGTGCAGGTGACTCAGCATGTCTGACGCTCAGTAGCATCATGTGTGTAGACGTACAGGTGACTCAGCGTGTCTGACTGCTCAGTAGCGAGTAGCATCATGCATGTAGACCTGCAGGTGACTCAGCGTGTCTGACTGCTCAGAAGCCAGTAGCATCATGCGTGTAGACGTGTAGATACACTCAATGTGTTTGACTGAGAGTGTAATGGACTCCTTGACGTATTCACAAAATACCTTGCCCTAGTTATTTCTAGTTGGGATTGTGGTCTTGTAGACAAGGGAGGACAACTTTTACTTCTCATTTTATTCACTTCTGCAGAGTTTGTTTTTTTTAACCATTAATTGTGCACAGTTGTTTTAAACATTTAAAAAGAAAGTTTGGTTATAAAAGACTCAGAGAATGAGAAGGAAAGAGAAAGCAACATTTGAGAATTGACCACTTAAGTATAATTGCCAAATGAAGATGATTCCCAGTTCAAAGCTCTATCATAAACACAGTATAAGCTGGCTTATTTCTGATTCTTCTGTGCTTTTGGGGCTGGTGCATCAGGGAGTAGACTCATGCCCTTGCTCAAGGCCTCCATCCCTGAGCACCCTTCCTGCATGTGCCAGAGTGATGCTCTAGTCATCACTAGCAAGTAGGTCTTGTCTAAAAAAGATGCTGGTTTTATGGCTTTATTCCAAATAGCTAAAATATTTTGCACCTCATTTTCTGACTAGATTGAAGTGACCCATTATTTTTTAAAAGGTCTTTTAAATTGAAAAACTTTTTTATACTATTAGAGTTGCAAGAGTATTACAAGAGAGCAGGTGCAGAACTGGTAGAAGTTTTCATATAAGCATGGGGAACAGAATGTAAAGAAATTAAAAATGGTTTAAGTAAAATTTCTTTGGAAATGTTGTAGACTTGAACATTTGACCTGCAGAACCCACTTCTCCAGTCTGACTGAAGTCACCACAGAATGTGTGTGTATAATTGCTGGAGGACTTAGAGGCAGATAACCTTAGGAAACTAATTGTTATAATTACCATGGATAGGTGTCCGTCTCTAAATGGATCTGAACGGATTAGTGAATAAGTCACCTGGGAACTCCCTTTGAGTCTCCTGAGACTGTGTGCTAGAGAGCTCCTCCTCAGTAAAAAGCCTTCACAGCTGTCATGATCAGGGGTGTGGCTTTCAGCACAAGAAATACATTTTAAAACTGTTCAGGGTCTGGGCTGTGGCACGCACATGCAAGGACCTGACTTCAAGCCCCTGGTCTCCACCTGCAGAGGAAAAGCTGAACGAGTGATGGCGCAGTAGTACTGCAGGTTGCAGGCCTGTTGCCCTCCCTCGTCCCTCCCTCCATCCGTCTCTTTCCCTATCAGTTCCTCTCTGTCAGAGGAGGAGGAGCTACCAGAATTGAAGTGGTGGATGGACTGTGCAGTGCACTGAGTCCCAGAAATGACCCTGGCGGCAATAAAATAAAGAAGCAAACTGTCGGCTCAGTCAGCTTAGGAAAAAAGAGCACTGCCCGTTCTTCCAGCTTGGATAGTCACTTTCAAGAAGAGAGCGCCACAGCATGCTCTCTAGTTATTCTTGGCAGGTTGCCTTCATGACTTGTTAGCCACCGACTGAAATTAACTCTCAGGACCCTGCCCCCAAATATGAGATTCTAACCCGCTTGCAGGTATTGTCACAGGACAACTGCCTCTAGAAGGGACGGCGTGTGAGATCACGCAGTGCTGTAAGGTGAGTCAGCGCCAAGTCTCATGCGTGCAGCGAGTTCCTTGCCTGTTTCATCAGAGCATGAGGACAGCAGAACAGCAAGGAAAGCTCAGGGAGAGCTCTGGAGGTGGCGATGACAAGCCTTGGAGATGGGGCTGGGTTCTGTGCAGGCACAAGGAGATCCTCACCCGAGCCCGGCTGGCTGGGAACTTGGAGATGGGGCTGGGTTCTGCGCAGGCACAAGGAGATCCTCACCCGAGCCCGGCTGGCTGGGAACTTGGAGATGGGGCTGGGTTCTGTGCAGGCACAGGGAGATCCTCACCCCCAGCCCGGCTGGCTGGGAACTTGGAGACGGGGCTGGTTCTGTGCAGACACAGGGAGATCCTCACCCGAGCCCGGCTGGCTGGGAACTTGGTCAGCTGCCAGCCAGAGGTGGGTGGTGAGCTGTTCTCTAGTGAGAGTCCAACTCAAGGCTCTTTCACAATGTGGCCCTGAGAATCCCACATATGATTCAGAGGCTCGCCTTACCATCTGGTTCTGTTGTGAGTCACCGTAGGCTGTCCACCATCTGTGTCCCATCAGAAAAGGCACAGACCTGCCCACCGACCACAGCCAGTGGCTTCCCGTCTTGCTTGCTGCTGCTTCTCTTCTTTTCGGTGAGCAGGAGCTAGAAGTAATATCCCAAGTTTGCCGGGATAGCCTGAGGGTGCCTCTTCCCGAGCCAGTGCTCTCTGGGTTGGAGAGAACTCAACTGGAGCCGATCTAGGCTGCTGCGTGGGAGAGGGATCAGGAACTCGTGCCGCACTAACTTCGCAGGAGATACACTCTGGAACTCTCGGAGCCGGAAAGCAATTTCCAAGTGTCTTTAATCAGAAGAGCAGCTGTTTTTATACTCTCCAAGTAGGGTGGAAACAGGATTTGATATAGAGAGGGTGGAGCGAAAAGTGACTGGTGGAAGATCAGGGTGTGACAAGGAGAGGATCAGGGTGTGACAAGGAGAGGATCAGGGTGTGACAAGGAGAGGGGGTGGAGCAGGTGAGAATTCTACCACTAAACCACCAATGCCCTGGAGGGAGTGTGGTGCTTTATGTAAATGTAAAAGTGATTTATGTAAATAGACCAAAGCTTTAAATGGGATTAAATCTATCCCTATATAGGCATATGGTTAAGCAGAAGCCAGGGGGAGCTGGCATACTATCCAACACAAGTTGTCTGGCCAACCCATGTGTGGATGAGGGGCAGCTCACTGCCACCTCAAAATCAGGGCAGCACAGAATCAGAGCTTCTGACCCCAGCTCAGCCCTGGGACCACACATCCAGGAAGACCCACTAAGGTTCAGATGCAGCCCCGTCAGAGACTCAGCAGCTGGGCCGTAGAGGAGCCCTGAGTGCCAGAGCCGCTGTTTGGCTTTCCTTCAGAGCTGCCATTAAACCTTTGAGTCACCATAGCTGCCTCACTGGGTTAAGTGCACATGGCGCAAAGCACAAGGACCGGCATGAGGATCCCAGTTCGATCCCCGGCTCCCCACCTGCAGGGGAGTCGCTTCACAGGAGGTGAAGCAGGTCTGCAGGTGTCTGTCTTTCTCTCCTCCTCTGTCTTCCCCTCCTCTCTCAGTTTCTCTCCATCCTATCCAACAACAATGACAACAATAACAACATCCACAATAATGATAACAACAAGGGCAAAATAAAAAAAGGGTGGGGGTGAATGGCCTCTAGGAGCAGTGAATTCGTAGTGCAGGTACTGAGCCCCAGCAATAACCCTGGAGGCGATAATAATAGTAATAATAATAAATGTACTTATTTATTAGTGAGAGAGAGAACCAGAGCATCACTCTAGTGTTTGCATTGCCAGGGGTCAAAATCAGGACATGCCGAAGGTCCTCACTTCACCACCTCTCCACTTCCCTTCCTTTCCTCTTAGTCGACAAGAGCATTTCCCTTTGAGCCAATACTGTTCTTTGTCTGTATTCAGGTGGGTGTCTGTGTTGCTTTCTACTTGGAATATGCACCTTGTGACTGTTGCTGGATGCTCTTACTGTCCAGCGACTCACCTGTCCAGCTGGCTCCAGTAGCCTGTGTGGATATCTGGGGACCTTATCGCACACCCAGCTCAAACATGAGGGAATGGTAGTGGGGCCAGACTTACAAGTGTGAGCTTGGACACACCTCCCTCTCTGCTTCTGGTTTCCCTGTCTGTAAGATGAATGTCTGTAGCCTGCCTCCGCCTCGCAGGAAGAGATGGTGACTGAGTTGAACATCTGCTTACCTTACGTAGCAGCAGTGGGATGATGGCTGGCAGCGGCAGAGCCTGTGGAGATGGTGGCAAGGGTGGCTGTTACTGCCTCCTCCAGGCCCTGCAAAAGAGCCTCCACTGTTGAACCGCTGGCATCTGGGAAGGGGAAGCTGAGACTCGGAGCCAAAGGTGGGCTGACAGTGACTCCCATGACCCAGGAATGGGAAGGAAAGGGTGATTTAAGAATTAGGAGCAAGTGGCTGTAAGGAAAATAGCAGAGTGTAGCCCCGCTAAGGAGAATAGGACCGCCTTCCTGGCCCCCTGAAGAGTGTGGGCATCTGCCTCCTTTAGGTTGTCTCTTTTCTTTTTAAATTTTATTTATTTTAATGAGAAAGAGAGAGAGAGAAAGACAGACACCAAAGCCCTGCTCGGCTCTGGCTTGTGGTGGTGTTGGGGATTGGCTGGGACTTCTGAAGCCCAGGCACAGAAGTCCTTGTAGAACCTTTGGGTCATTTAACTGTTCAGGAGGATGGCAAACGTTCTGCTCTAAAGCTTGGAGGCGTTCGTTAACCAAGTGGTTAAGTCTGTACTTGTAGGTCTTAAGCCCTCATGGTTTTCGGTCCAAACCAGAAAGGACCATTGATGTGGAAAATCTGTAGGACTTGGATTAGGTGCCTATGACCATCAGGCATAGTGTTGAGGAGCATGAGGGTCTGAGTCCCCATCTGACACCAGGTGAGACCCAGTCCCAGGTGAGACCCAGTCCCAGGTGAGC